>NC_069504.1:73065346-73130346 GCF_027579735.1 Bombina bombina | reverse complement strand
CCATATAGATAACACTGTGTTCAGGCACAGAAAGTTATTTAAGATCTAGCACAATACAATGCTAAATTTAAGACAATAGATAATAAACAGTCACAGTCATGTGATCAGGGGGCTGGAAAAAGGTTCCTAGATACAAGGTAATCACAAAGGTAAAAAGTACATTAATATAACTGTGTTGGTTATGCAAAACTGGGGAATGAGTAATAAAGGGATTATCTATCTTTTAAAACAATAACAATTCTATGGTTGACTGTCCCTTTAAAGATTTTGAGCAAGTAGGATTGTAATTTCATTTGCAGCATGTGCTGTGTGTGTGTATGTATATGTGTGTGTGTGTATATATACACATATATACACATATATACACACATACATATATATATATATATGTGTGTGTATACATACTGTAAGGTTCTCCTGACCTGTGTAAACATATACATAACATGTTAATAATTTCTGTTCATGTATAGACATAGGTTTGTAAGTATGTTGTATGTTTTATGCCAATTAACATCTTTATAAAGTGATCAAATATACCATTTGGGTCTTTGGTATTTTTTTACCTATTCGAATACACATTTGATATTACACCTTAAGTGCCAGAGAGTTCTCTCCTTTGCAGCTACACAAGCATAGATGGTTGACACATCATAAAACCTTTTCTTTCATGTAATTAGCAAGAGTCCATGAGCTAGTGACGTATGGGATATACATTCCTACCAGGAGGGGCAAAGTTTCCCAAACCTCAAAATGCCTATAAATACACCCCTCACCACACCCACAAATCAGTTTTACAAACTTTGCCTCCTATGGAGGTGGTGAAGTAAGTTTGTGCTAGATTCTACGTTGATATGCGCTCCGCAGCAGGTTGGAGCCCGGTTTTCCTCTCAGCGTGCAGTGAATGTCAGAGGGATATGAGGAGAGTATTGCCTATTTGAATGCAGTGATCTCCTTCTACGGGGTCTATTTCATAGGTTCTCTGTTATCGGTCGTAGAGATTCATCTCTTACCTCCCTTTTCAGATCGACGATATACCCTTATATACCATTTCCTCTACTGTTTCTCGTTTCAGTACTGGTTTGGCTTTCTACTACATGTAGATGAGTGTCCTGGGGTAAGTAAGTCTTATTTTCTGTGACACTCTAAGCTATGGTTGGGCACTTTATATAAAAAGTTCTAAATATATGTATTCAAACATTTATTTGCCTTGACTCAGGATGTTCAACATTCCTTATTTCAGACAGTCAGTTTCATATTTGGGATAATGCATATGAATAATTCATTTTTTTCTTACCTTAAAAATTTGACTTTCCCTGTGGGCTGTTAGGCTCGCGGGGGCTGAAAATGCTTCATTTTATTGTGTCATTATTGGCGCGGACTTTTTTGGCGCAAAAATTATTTTC
Source organism: Bombina bombina (assembly GCF_027579735.1). NCBI lineage: Eukaryota > Metazoa > Chordata > Amphibia > Anura > Bombinatoridae > Bombina > Bombina bombina. The sequence continues at coordinate 73,128,943 of NC_069504.1, read as the reverse complement.
TGTTTCCGGCGTCATACGTGTCGCCGGAAGTTGCGTCATTTTTGACGTTCTTTTGCGCCAAAAGTGTCGACGTTCCGGATGTGGCGTCATTTTTGGCGCCAAAAGCATTTAGGCACCAAATAATGTGGGCGTCTTTTTTTGGCGCGAAAAAATATGGGCCTCACTTTTGTCTCCACATTATTTAAGTCTCATTGATTTTTTGCTTCTGGTTGCTAGAAGCTTATTTACTGGCATTTTTTTCCCATTCCTGAAACTGTCATTTAAGGAATTTGATCAATTTTGCTTTATATGTTGTTTTTTCTATTACATATTGCAAGATGTCCCACGTTGAAGCTGAGTCAGAAGATTCTTCTGGAATATCCCTGCCTGGGGCTGGAGCTACCAAAGCTAAGTGTATCTACTGTAAACTTATGGTATCTGTTCCTCCAGCTGTTGTTTGTACTGTTTTGTCATGACAAACTGTTTATGCAGATAATATTTCCTTTAAGTACTGTTACATTACCTGTTGCTGTTCTGTCAACATCTAATACTCAGAGTGTTCCTGATAACATAAGAGATTTTGTTTTTAAATCCATTTAGAAGGCTATGTCTGTTATTCCTCCTTCTAGTAAATGTAAAAAGTCTTTTAAAACTTCTCATTTTTCAGATGAATTTTTAAATGAACATCATCATTCTGATTCTGATAATGGTTCTTCTGGTTCAGAGGATTCTGTCTCAGAGGTTGATGCTGATAAATCTTCATATTTATTTAAAATGAAATTTATTCGTTCTTTACTTAAAGAAGTCCTAATTGCATTAGAAATTTAGGATTCTGGTCCTCTTGATACTAAATCTAAACGTTTAGATAAGGTTTTTAAATCTCCTGTAGTTATTCCAGAAGTTTTTCCTGTCCCTAGTGCTATTTCTGAAGTATTTTCCAGGTAATGGAATAATTTGGGTAATTCATTTACTCCTTCTAAACGTTTTAAGCAATTATATCCTGTGCCATCTGACAGATTAGAGTTTTGGGACAAAATCCCTAAAGTTGATGGGGCTGTCTCTACTCTTGTTAAGCGTTCTATTCCTACGGCAGATGGTACTTCCTTAAGGATCCTTTAGATAGGAAAATTGAATCCTTTCTAAGAAAAGCTTACTTGTGTTCAGGTAATCTTCTTAGACCTGCTATATCTTTAGCGGATGTTGCTGCAGCTTCATCTTTTGGTTAGAAGCTTTAGCGCAACAAGTAACAGTGCATAATTCTCATAGCATTTTTATTCTTCAACATGCTAATAATTTTATTTGTAATGCCATCTTTGATATCATTAGAGTTGATGTCAGGTATATGTCTCTAGCAATTTTAGCTAGAAGAGCTTTATGGCTTAAGACTTGGAATGCTGTTATGTCTTCTAAGTCTACTCTGCTTTCCCTTTCTTTCCAGGGTAATGATCGTTTTCATTCCTTTTGTCACAACAAGGAACAAAAACCTGATCCTTCATCCTCAGGAGCGGTATCAGTTTGGAAACCATCTCCAGTCTGGAATAAATCCAAGCCTTTTAGAAAATCAAAGCCAGCTCCTAAGTCCACATGAAGGTGCGGCCCTCATTCCAGCTCAGCTGGTAGGGGGCAGATTACGTTTTTTCTAAGGAATTTGGATCAATTCGTTCACAATCTTTGGATTCAGAACATTGTTTCAGAAGGGTACAGAATTGGCTTCAAGATAAGGCCTCCTGCAAAGAGATTTTTTCTTTCCCGTGTCCCAGTAAACCCAGCGAAGGCTCAAGCATTTCTGAAATGTGTTTCAGATCTAGAGTTGACTGGAGTAATTTTGCCAGTTCCAGTTCTGGAACAGGGACTGGGGTTTTATTCAAATCTCTTCATTGTACCAAAGAAGGAAAATTCCTTCAGACCAGTTCTGGATCTGAAAATATTGAATCGTTATGTAAGGATACCAACATTCAAAATGGTAACTGTAAGGACTATCCTGCCTTTTGTTCAACAAGGGCATTATATGTCTACTATAGATTTACAGGATGCATATCTGCATATTCCGATTCATCCAGATCACTATCAGTTTCTGAGATTCTCTTTCCTAGATAAGCATTACCAGTTTGTGGCTCTGCCGTTTGGACTAGCTACAGCTCCAAGAATTTTTTACGAAGGTTCTCGGTGCCCTTCTGTCTGTAATCAGAGAACAGGGTATTGTGGTATTCCTTATTTGGACGATATCTTGGTACTTGCTCAGTCTTCATATTTAGCAGAATCTCATTCGAATCGACTTGTGTTGCTTCTTCAACATCATGGTTGGAGGATCAATTTACCAAAAAGTTCATTGATTCCTCAGACTTAGGTAACCTTTTTAGGTTTTCAGATAGATTCAGTATCCATGACTCTATCTTTGATTGACATGAGACATCTAAAGTTGATATCAGCTTGTCGAAACCTTCAGTCACAATCTTTCCCTTCGGTAGCCTTATGCATGGAAATTCTAGGTCTTATGACTGCGGCATCGGACGCGATCCCCTTTGCTCGTTTTCACATGCGGCCTCTTCAGCTCTTTATGCTGAACCAGTGGTGCAGGGATTACACAAAGATATCTCAATTAATATCTTTAAAACCGATTGTACGACACTCTCTGACGTGGTGGACAGATCACCATCGTTTAGTTCAGGGGGCTTCTTTTGTTCTTCCGACCTGGACTGTAATTTCAACAGATGCAAGTCTTACAGGTTGGGGAGCTGTGTGGGGGTCTCTGACAGCACAAGGGGTTTGGGAATCTCAGGAGGTGAGATTACCGCTCAATATTTTGGAACTCCGTGCAATTTTCAGAGCTCTTCAGTCTTGGCCTCTTCTGAAGAGAGAATCGTTCATTTGTTTTCAGACAGACAATGTCACAACTGTGGCATACATCAATCATCAAGGAGGGACTCACAGTCCTCTGGCTATGAAAGAAGTATCTCGAATTCTGGTTTGGGCGGAATCCAGCTCCTGTCTAATCTCTGCGGTTCATATTCCAGGAATAGACAATTGGGAAGCGGATTATCTCAATTACCAAACGTTGCATCCGGGCGAATGGTCTCTTCACCCAGAGGTATTTCTTCAAATTGTACAAATGTGGGAACTTCCAGAAATAGATCTGATCTGGCTTCACATCTAAACAAGAAACTTCCCAGGTATCTGTCCAGATCCCGGGATCCTCAGGCGGAGGCAGTGGATGCATTATCACTTCCTTGGAAGTATCATCCTGCCTATATCTTTCCGCCTCTAGTTCTTCTTCCAAGAGTAATCTCCAAGATTCTGAAGGAATGCTCGTTTCTTCTGCTGGTAGCTCCAGCATGGCCTCACAGGTTTTGGTATGCGGATCTTGTCCGGATGGCCTCTTGCCAACCGTGGACTCTTCCGTTAAGACCAGACCTTCTGTCGCAAGGTCCTTTTTTCCATCAGGATCTCAAATCCTTAAATTTAAAGGTATGGAGATTGAACGCTTGATTCTTGGTCAAAGAGGTTTCTCTGACTCTGTGATTAATACTATGTTACAGGCTCGTAAATCTGTATCTAGAGAGATATATTATAGAGTCTGGAAGACTTCTATTTCTTGGTGTCTTTCTCATCATTTTTCCTAGGCTTTCTTTTAGAATTCCGAGAATTTTACAGTTTCTTCAGGATGGTTTAGATAAAGGTTTGTCCGCAAGTTCCTTGAAAGGTCAAATCTCTGCTCTTTCTGTTCTTTTTCACAGAAAGATTGCTAATCTTCCTGATATTCATTGTTTTGTACAAGCTTTGGTTCGTATAAAACCTGTCATTAAGTCAATTTCTCCTCCTTGGAGTTTGAATTTGGTTCTGGGGGCTCTTCAAGCTCCTCCGTTTGAACCTATGCATTCATTGGACATTAAATTACTTTCTTGGAAAGTTTTGTTCCTTTTGGCCATCTCTTCTGCCAGAAGAGTCTCTGAATTGTCTGCTCTTTCTTGTGAATCTCCTTTTCTGATTTTTCATCAGGATAAGGCAGTGTTGCGAACTTCTTTTGAATTTTTACCTAAGGTTGTGAATTCCAACAACATTAGTAGAGAAATTGTAGTTCCTTCATTATGCCCTGATCCTAAGAATTCTAAGGAGAAATCATTGCATTCTTTGGATGTTGTTAGAGCTTTGAAATATTATGTTGAAGCTACTAAGACTTTCCGAAAGACTTCTAGTCTATTTGTCATCTTTTCCGGTTCTAGAAAAGGCCAGAAAGCTTCTGCCATTTCTTTGGCATCTTGGTTGAAATCTTTAATTCATCATGCCTATGTTGAGTCGGGTATAACTCCGCCTCAGAGGATTACAGCTCATTCTACTAGGTCAGTTTCTACTTCCTGGGCGTTTAGGAATGAAGCTTCGGTTGATCAAATTTGCAAAGCAGCAACTTGGTCTTCTTTGCATACTTTTACTAAATTCTACCATTTTGATGTGTTTTCTTCTTCTGAAGCAGTTTTTGGTAGAAAAGTACTTCAGGCAGCTGTTTCAGTTTGAATCTTCTGCTTATGTTTTCATTTAAACTTTATTTTGGGTGTGGATTATTTTCAGCAGGAATTGGCTGTCTTTATTTTATCCCTCCCTCTCTAGTGACTCTTGCGTGGAAAGATCCACATCTTGGGTAGTCTTTATCCCATACGTCACTAGCTCATGGACTCTTGCTAATTACATGAAAGAAAACATAATTTATGTAAGAACTTACCTGATAAATTCATTTCTTTCATATTAGCAAGAGTCCATGAGGCCCACCCTTTTTTGTGGTGGTTATGATTTTTTTGTATAAAGCACAATTATTCCAATTCCTTATTTTTTATGCTTTCGCACTTTTTTCTTATCACCCCACTTCTTGGCTATAAGTTAAACTGATTTGTGGGTGTGGTGAGGGGTGTATTTATAGGCATTTTAAGGTTTGGGAAACTTTGCCCCTCCTGGTAGGAATGTATATCCCATACGTCACTAGCTCATGGACTCTTGCTAATATGAAAGAAATGAATTTATCAGGTAAGTTCTTACATAAATTATGTTTTTAAATTTAAACTTTGAAAAGAGTGCTGAATTCCCTGTCTTTTACCCTGGTCTATTTATTTTTTCCATGATTTACTCTCTCTATACAAACTCTTCTATTCTATATAAGGGTCTGCACCAGATACTTGATATATTCTAGACCATACCAGTATAAGCCTAGAAGCCAACTGGTTGGATATCTTTTTTATAAGCTCATAGCAGTGGCTTGTTCTATGGCGATTTACCACCCGGAAGCAGCCTCTTTTAGACCAGTGTGCTTTTCACAGAAGAAAACTTTCCTGAAGTATATCAGTCTGATCCCGCCAAGTAAGGTCAGTCCAGCCCCGAAATACCAGGCAATTCTCCTCTGAACAAGGAACATGACAACCCCAGACGATCGTTTCGGCCTCCTATGGGCCTCGTCAGTGAGGTGCAGCCACATTCCTCTAAGTACACTGGGCAAGGAGTCCACGTCTGGTTTCCCCCATCACCCATAGGGAGACTTCCCCAGGGTAATAATAATTTGCATACAAAGATAATATATATATTAGGGATGCACCGAAATTTCGGCCGCAGAAACGTTTCGGCCGAAAATGGCAATTTTGGCTATTTCGGTTTTCGGTTATTTTGCCAGTTATTTTCGGTAAAATTATTGTGTAGCATGTTTCAAATTTGATGCTAGCCTAGAGCTGCTGTTTAAGTTCATTACGTGACTTACTGTTTTGCATATAATAAGTTTTCTATGACTATACTTTAATTGGTAAAAAAAACAGAATTTATGTTTACCTGATAAATTACTTTCTCCAACGGTGTGTCCGGTCCACGGCGTCATCCTTACTTGTGGGATATTCTCTTCCCCAACAGGAAATGGCAAAGAGCCCAGCAAAGCTGGTCACATGATCCCTCCTAGGCTCCGCCTACCCCAGTCATTCGACCGACGTTAAGGAGGAATATTTGCATAGGAGAAACCATATGGTACCGTGGTGACTGTAGTTAAAGAAAATAAATGATCAGACCTGATTAAAAAAACCAGGGCGGGCCGTGGACCGGACACACCGTTGGAGAAAGTAATTTATCAGGTAAACATAAATTCTGTTTTCTCCAACATAGGTGTGTCCGGCCCACGGCGTCATCCTTACTTGTGGGAACCAATACCAAAGCTTTAGGACACGGATGAAGGGAGGGAGCAAATCAGGTCACCTAAATGGAAGGCACCACGGCTTGCAAAACCTTTCTCCCAAAAATAGCCTCAGAAGAAGCAAAAGTATCAAACTTGTAAAATTTGGTAAAAGTGTGCAGTGAAGACCAAGTCGCTGCCCTACATATCTGATCAACAGAAGCCTCGTTCTTGAAGGCCCATGTGGAAGCCACAGCCCTAGTGGAATGAGCTGTGATTCTTTCGGGAGGCTGCCGTCCGGCAGTCTCGTAAGCCAATCTGATGATGCTTTTAATCCAAAAAGAGAGAGAGGTAGAAGTTGCTTTTTGACCTCTCCTTTTACCGGAATAAACAACAAACAAGGAAGATGTTTGTCTAAAATCCTTTGTAGCATCTAAATAGAATTTTAGAGCGCGAACAACATCCAAATTGTGCAACAAACGTTCCTTCTTTGAAACTGGTTTCGGACACAGAGAAGGTACGATAATCTCCTGGTTAATGTTTTTGTTAGAAACAACTTTTGGAAGAAAACCAGGTTTAGTACGTAAAACCACCTTATCTGCATGGAACACCAGATAAGGAGGAGAACACTGCAGAGCAGATAATTCTGAAACTCTTCTAGCAGAAGAAATTGCAACTAAAAACAAAACTTTCCAAGATAATAACTTAATATCAACGGAATGCAAGGGTTCAAACGGAACCCCCTGAAGAACTGAAAGAACTAAATTGAGACTCCAAGGAGGAGTCAAAGGTTTGTAAACAGGCTTAATTCTAACCAGAGCCTGAACAAAGGCTCGAACATCTGGCACAGCGGCCAGTTTTTTGTGAAGTAACACAGACAAGGCAGAAATCTGTCCCTTCAGGGAACTTGCAGATAATCCTTTTTCCAATCCTTCTTGAAGGAAGGATAGAATCCTAGGAATCTTAACCTTGTCCCAAGGGAATCCTTTAGATTCACACCAACAGATATATTTTTTCCAAATTTTGTGGTAAATCTTTCTAGTCACAGGCTTTCTAGCCTGAACAAGAGTATCGATAACAGAATCTGAGAATCCTCGCTTCGATAAGATCAAGCGTTCAATCTCCAAGCAGTCAGCTGGAGTGAAACCAGATTCGGATGTTCGAACGGACCCTGAACAAGAAGGTCTCGTCTCAAAGGTAGCTTCCAAGGAGGAGCCGATGACATATTTACCAGATCTGCGTACCAAGTCCTGCGTGGCCACGCAGGAGCTATCAAGATCACCGATGCCCTCTCCTGATTGATCCTGGCTACCAGCCTGGGGATGAGAGGAAACGGCGGGAGCACATAAGCTAGTTTGAAGGTCCAAGGTGCTACTAGTGCATCCACTAGAGCCGCCTTGGGATCCCTGGATCTGGACCCGTAGCAAGGAACTTTGAAGTTCTGACGAGAGGCCATCAGATCCATGTCTGGAATGCCCCACAGCTGAGTGACTTGGGCAAAGATTTCCGGATGGAGTTCCCACTCCCCCGGATGCAATGTCTGACGACTCAGAAAATCCGCTTCCCAATTTTCCACTCCTGGGATGTGGATAGCAGACAGGTGGCAGGAGTGAGACTCCGCCCATAGAATGATTTTGGTCACTTCTTCCATCGCCAGGGAACTCCTTGTTCCCCCCTGATGGTTGATGTACGCAACAGTTGTCATGTTGTCTGATTGAAACCGTATGAACTTGGCCCTCGCTAGCTGAGGCCAAGCCTTGAGAGCATTGAATATCGCTCTCAGTTCCAGAATATTTATCGGTAGAAGAGATTCTTCCCGAGACCAAAGACCCTGAGCTTTCAGGGATCCCCAGACCGCGCCCCAGCCCATCAGACTGGCGTCGGTCGTGACAATGACCCACTCTGGTCTGCGGAATGTCATCCCTCGTGACAGGTTGTCCAGGGACAGCCACCAACGGAGTGAGTCTCTGGTCCTCTCATTTACTTGTATCTTCGGAGACAAGTCTGTATAGTCCCCATTCCACTGACTGAGCATGCACAGTTGTAATGGTCTTAGATGAATGCGTGCAAAAGGAACTATGTCCATTGCCGCTACCATCAACCCGATCACTTCCATGCACTGAGCTATGGAAGGAAGAGGAACGGAATGGAGTATCCGACAAGAGTCTAGAAGTTTTGTTTTTCTGGCCTCTGTCAGAAAAATCCTCATTTCTAAGGAGTCTATTATTGTTCCCAAGAAGGGAACCCTTGTTGACGGAGATAGAGAACTCTTTTCCACGTTCACTTTCCATCCGTGAGATCTGAGAAAGGCCAGGACAATGTCCGTGTGAGCCTTTGCTTGAGGAAGGGACGACGCTTGAATCAAAATGTCGTCCAAGTAAGGTACTACAGCAATGCCCCTTGGTCTTAGCACAGCTAGAAGGGACCCTAGTACCTTTGTGAAAATCCTTGGAGCAGTGGCTAATCCGAAAGGAAGCGCCACGAACTGGTAATGTTTGTCCAGGAATGCGAACCTCAGGAACCGATAATGTTCCTTGTGGATAGGAATATGTAGATACGCATCCTTTAAATCCACCGTGGTCATGAATTGACCTTCCTGGATGGAAGGAAGAATAGTTCGAATGGTTTCCATCTTGAACGATGGAACCTTGAGAAACTTGTTTAAGATCTTGAGATCTAAGATTGGTCTGAACGTTCCCTCTTTTTTGGGAACTATAAACAGATTGGAGTAGAACCCCATCCCTTGTTCTCTTAATGGAACGGGATGAATCACTCCCATTTTTAACAGGTCTTCTACACAATGTAAGAATGCCTGTCTTTTTATGTGGTCTGAAGACAACTGAGACCTGTGGAACCTCCCCCTTGGGGGAAGTCCCTTGAATTCCAGAAGATAACCTTGGGAGACTATTTCTAGCGCCCAAGGATCCAGAACATCTCTTGCCCAAGCCTGAGCGAAGAGAGAGAGTCTGCCCCCCACCAGATCCGGTCCCGGATCGGGGGCCAACATTTCATGCTGTCTTGGTAGCAGTGGCAGGTTTCTTGGCCTGCTTTCCCTTGTTCCAGCCTTGCATTGGTCTCCAAGCTGGCTTGGCTTGAGAAGTATTACCCTCTTGCTTAGAGGACGTAGCACTTTGGGCTGGTCCATTTCTACGAAAGGGACGAAAATTAGGTTTATTTTTTGCCTTGAAAGGCCGATCCTGAGGAAGGGCGTGGCCCTTACCCCCAGTGATATCCGAGATAATCTCTTTCAAGTCAGGGCCAAACAGCGTTTTCCCCTTGAAAGGAATGTTAAGTAGCTTGTTCTTGGAAGACGCATCAGCCGACCAAGATTTCAACCAAAGCGCTCTGCGTGCCACAATAGCAAACCCAGAATTCTTAGCCGCTAACCTAGCCAATTGCAAAGTGGCGTCTAGGGTGAAAGAATTAGCCAATTTGAGAGCATTGATTCTGTCCCTAATCTCCTCATAAGGAGGAGAATCACTGTCGACCGCCTTTATCAGCTCATCGAACCAGAAACATGCGGCTGTAGCGACAGGGACAATGCATGAAATTGGTTGTAGAAGGTAACCCTGCTGAACAAACATCTTTTTAAGCAAACCTTCTAATTTTTTATCCATAGGATCTTTGAAAGCACAACTATCCTCTATGGGTATAGTGGTGCGTTTGTCCTTGGGGACTGTCTGCCCTAAGTCCTTTCTGGGGTCGACCATAGGAAACAATTTTTTAAATATGGGGGGAGGGACGAAAGGAATACCGGGCCTTTCCCATTCTTTATTAACAATGTCCGCCACCCGCTTGGGTATAGGAAAAGCTTCTGGGAGCCCCGGCACCTCTAGGAACTTGTCCATTTTACATAGTTTCTCTGGGATGACCAACTTGTCACAATCATCCAGAGTGGATAATACCTCCTTAAGCAGAATGCGGAGATGTTCCAACTTAAATTTAAATGCAATCACATCAGGTTCAGCTTGTTGAGAAATGTTCCCTGAATCAGTAATTTCTCCCTCAGACAAAACCTCCCTGGCCCCATCAGACTGAGTTAGGGGCCCTTCAGAAATATTAATATCAGCGTCGTCATGCTCTTCAGTATCTAAAACAGAGCAGTCGCGCTTACGCTGATAAGTGTTCATTTTGGCTAAAATGTTTTTGACAGAATTATCCATTACAGCCGTTAATTGTTGCATAGTAAGGAGTATTGGCGCGCTAGATGTACTAGGGGCCTCCTGAGTGGGCAAGACTCGTGTAGACGAAGGAGGGAATGATGCAGTACCATGCTTACTCCCCTCACTTGAGGAATCATCTTGGGCATCATTTTCAGTGTCACATAAATCACATTTATTTAAATGAAAAGGAATTCTGGCTTCCCCACATTCAGAACACAGTCTATCTGGTAGTTCAGACATGTTAAACAGGCATAAACTTGATAACAAGTACAAAAAACGTTTTAAAATAAAACCGTTACTGTCACTTTAAATTTTAAACTGAACACACTTTATTACTGCAAATGCGAAAAAACATGAAGGAATTGTTCAAAATTTACTAAATTTTCACCACAGTGTCTTAAAGCCTTAAAAGTATTGCACACCAAATTTGGAAGCTTTAACCCTTAAAATAACGGAACCGGAGCCGTTTTGAACATTAACCCCTTTACAGTCCCTGGTATCTGCTTTGCTGAGACCCAACCAAGCCCCAAGGGGAATACGATACCAAATGACGCCTTCAGAAAGTCTTTTCTAAGTATCAGAGCTCCTCTCACATGCGACTGCATGCCATGCCTCTCAAAAACAAGTGCGCAACACCGGCGCGAAAATGAGACTCTGCCTATGCTTTGGGAAGCCCCTAAAGAATAAGGTGTCTAAAACAGTGCCTGCCGATATTATTATATCAAAATACCCAGATAAAATGATTCCTCAAGGCTAAATATGTGTTAATAATCAATCGATTTAGCCCCAAAAAAGTCTACAGTCTTAATAAGCCCTTTTTGAAGCCCTTATTTACAATCGTAGTAAACATGGCTTACCGGATCCCAGAGGGAAAATGACAGCTTCCAGCATTACATCGTCTTGTTAGAATGTGTCATACCTCAAGCAGCAAGAGACTGCTCACTGTTCCCCCAACTGAAGTTAATTGCTCTCAACAGTCCTGTGTGGAACAGCCATGGATTTTAGTGACGGTTGCTAAAATCATTTTCCTCATACAAACAGAAATCTTCATCTCTTTTCTGTTTCTGAGTAAATAGTACATACCAGCACTATTTCAAAATAACAAACTCTTGATTGAATAATAAAAACTACAGTTAAACACTAAAAAACTCTAAGCCATCTCCGTGGAGATGTTGCCTGTACAACGGCAAAGAGAATGACTGGGGTAGGCGGAGCCTAGGAGGGATCATGTGACCAGCTTTGCTGGGCTCTTTGCCATTTCCTGTTGGGGAAGAGAATATCCCACAAGTAAGGATGACGCCGTGGACCGGACACACCTATGTTGGAGAAAATACTGTTAAATCTGATTCTGTTACATAGAACTAAATAAAGAATACAGTATATTGATATTTAATATTTTAATTAGGGATGCATTTAAATTTTGGTCACAGAACATTTTGGCCGAAAATGGCATTTTTTGCCTGTTTTTTTTTTCTTGGTAAAATTGTGTAGCATATTATTGTTTTAAGATATTTTTGTCCAATTTAGTGTATTACTTTCAATAAAAGTGTGGTCTTTTTTTTTTATTGGTCTGAAGGTTTTCAATTCAGATTCATTCATTAAATAGTCTAATTATGCAAAATAAAATAAAAATTTGAAAAATACATTTTCGTTTTCGGCCAAGTGCATCCTGGATTTTCGGATTCGGTTTCGGTCCAGAATTTCCATTTCGGTGCAATATATATATATATATATATATATATATATATATATATATATATATATATATATATATATATATATATATATATATATATATATCTCTATATATATATATATATATCTATCTCTCTATATATATATATATATATATATCTCTATATATCTCTATATATATATATATCTCTATATATATATATATATATATATCTCTATATATATATATATATATATATATATATATATATCTCTATATATATATATATATATATATATATATCTCTATATATATATATATATATATATATCTCTATATATATATATATATATATATCTCTATATATATATATATATATATATATCTCTATATATATATATATATATATATATATATATATATATATATATATATATATATATATATATATATATATATATATATATATATATATATATATATATATATATATATATATATATATCCTGGCTCCTAAATGTTTGGGGCATTCTCCATATAGCTATATACAAATCCAACTATCTGGCTCCTAAAAATATGCCTGGCTCCTTGATATTCTTACTGACTCCTAATTTTTGAACATATTCGCTATATAGGTGACGTTTTTCCTCTCTGGCGCTACTGTTGTTTCATGGTATTAGTATAACAAGGCAGGGGGTGTTAATAATAAGAGCCAGATAGACTGTTAGAGAAAACAACACCTGGCAAGCTTATTGCAATAATAAGATCCAGAGATGGCTAAATGGACTTATAGATGTAGGTAGTAATCCTAAAAGTTAGGATTCAGGAGTCAAATTTTGGAAGCATTAGTTTTATGGATTTTGAAGATCAGTGTCATATGCTTATTGGTTAATTTACTCTTGTGCACAGTGTTTTTGTCAGCCAGTCACTCTCCTTTCTAGTTAAACTTAAAACGTTTTTTATTTATATAAAATGTATTAACACACAGTGTGTATTTTAAATTGCTTTGCAGTATTTTGTTGTTTTTTTAATGTATTTTTTACGGGACCTTACTTTACTTCACGTTTTTAATCTTAACAGAGAATGGCATCTTTGATTTACCCAGGGTGCCAATCTCAGTACTTGTTTAGCTGCTGATTGGTAAGTATCTTATCATGCCGAATCCTCATCAAAAGGAAAGCAAGTGCATGGTGTGTATGCAGAAATGAGTGACTGTCTAGGCTCTGAGCTTAGCATAGTGTGGTAGAAGTTACACATCAATGTAAAAAAGGAGAAAGCAGCCCTTTTTATCACTTTTTTTTGTATTGTCAAGTGTATTAAAGTTTCTAATAAATGTAAGCACTTCTGAAGTTTTCTGAAAAAACAAACAAACTGAGCTTTCTGTTTTTCTTATTATGTAACCTATCTGCTCCCTTAAAAGCCAGTGGGTGCCAATCATCTTTATGTGGGCGTTCACATGTAGCCAATAGCTTTAGCTGCCCACGTAAGCAAGTGAATGCTGAATATATCCAGAGGAACAAGCAACAATTGGCAATAATAAATAGGTTATGTTATAGTTGTGTGTGTGTTTTATTTTTTTTTTATTTATTTTTTTTGTTAAAACTTTAGCAGAGCTCATCAATGGTGGATAAAATGTTAATGTAACCTAGTGCAAAAATAAAATACATTAATGTGTAAGAACATTTTATAATTCCACTATTACTTGCATACTACTATGCGTTTAACCTGTGCAAAGCAGTTAAACACATAGTTAGTCTGCAGTTAGCTGAACTAATTTGGTGAGCCAATAACAAGAAGCATATGTGCGAACTAAGCCACCATACAACAACTAACTCACAACAGGGCGTTGCTTCTCAGGATTCTGCCTAGGAATGCATTTCAACAAAGTACAATAATAATAGTCATTTGACAGAATACTTCTTGGGAGCCGCAGAGCACTGCAAATGTGCTTCAGATCTCTAGAATGTGCTGCAGAACTTTTTAAAGCCTTTGCGATGCCCTGCACATACATGTGAGGGCTGCTGGCACCTTGGGCAGTAGGAGATGTGTGAAATGTGTTACAGGGACCTAGTGCAGTAATAGATGTGTGCAATCAGCTTCAGCATTTTAGAGTAATTCGTAAATTGTGCAATGGCCTGCAGAATTTAGACAGGAGTATGTCTGTGCAAAAGAGCCAGACTCTTTTGCACAGACAAACAGTGGGACTGGGCAGTTAGCAATATGATTGATACAGTGTAGATTGTGTGCACTGTACTTCAGTAGCATCTGATCTGCCATCAATTAGCTGAGCAAATAAATGGCTTTGTTTCTACAAATAATAAAAAAATAATAAGATCAAGCTGCAAAATACAAATCATGATAGCCTGCAGCTTTACTGTAATCTGTACACTGTGGATTTGCATATGTCTCTTGATTGAAGGGTGGGTGTGCTAGCCTCAAACACAGCTCAGACCTTTCCTTGGGAAGTACCAGCAATGTCTAGAGTTATTCCATGAGGGGTAAATAGAAAGGTAAAAATTACAAAATGTATTTTTTTTTATATATATTTCTATATATGTCTAGTTTCATTAGTTAGTGCATTTACTATTGGTATATAGATCTGCGATATCAGTGTATACTGGCCCTTTAAAGTTAAGGTCAACTTCACGCAACTGCCCCAAGGCATTGAATAAACTTTGCAAAATGAGGGTGGGTTTAATTCATCAAATTTTTTAGATTTCATTATTTTTTTAAAATCTTTACCTTTTTGAGCGCTCCGACGATAAGCATATCTCTCCCGCCCGGGAATTTTGTCAAATTGATTGTCAGATAACGATTCTTAAAAGAATGAATCCCCCCGGATATATAAAATCAGGGCTCAACAAACCTGGGAACCACTGTAACTTTTTAGATTATTCTATATACAAATCCAACTGCCCTGCTCCTAAAAATATGCCTGGCTCCTAATTTGTAAACAGATTTGTCAAGCACTGCAGTATATATATAATGTGCTTGCTTCCTTCTCCTCTGACTTGCTTCCTTCTTTCTCCTCTGACAATGTTCCCAAACTCTTGAATTGTTTTTTTTTTCCAGCTGGACAATGCTCCATGCAACACATGTCAATAAAAGGTATGAATGCATTCTTTAATCTGGCCCTTAGTCATTACTGGATTATAAATAGGATGATCTTACAATCGTAGCTCTGCATACACACATACATCTGTATTAGTTTTGCTGAACATAGGCCTCATGTATTGTATCTCTTGTCAATTTAATTTTAGTTGTCAGAGCTGGAAATTGCCACTAGTGCACTAGTAAGAAATGTCATCAGAAGAATAAAAACTAGACAATTTCCTCTTACTGGAAAACCATAGTGATACCCCCACCATGACATCACAGTAAAATGAATAAGCTGCTTTACAAATGATGATCTAAAAGGGATAGGAAAGTCAAAATTAAACAATAATCAGAGCATGCCATTTTAATTATCTTTTAAAATCACTTCTATTTACAACTGTGCTTTGTTCTTTTGGTATCCATTGATGAAAATGAATATGCACATATCCGACACTAGTGGGAGCTAGCTAGTGATTGGTGCCTGCTAGATGTGTTCAGCTAGCTGCCAGTAGTGCAATGCTGTTCCTTCAGCAATGGATTACAAGAGAATGAAGCATATTGGACAATAAAAGTACATTTGAAAGTTTTTTGTTTTTTTTAAATTGTTTGTTCTATTCAAATCATGAATAACATTTTTGTAGTTTCCTATCTCTTTAAAGTTACTGGTCTTTACATAATACATGCTTTACATTCTAAGTGGTTGAAATATTTTTAGTTGCTACAGTCCATTCTAATTGAAAAATAAAATATTCAGATTTGTGTAATCCACATAATTTGATCATTGCATGAATGCTTGTTAGAATGCAGTAAACACATTGTTTCAAGATGTTTCTGCTTTTTTTTTAATAATATATGAGCATATTAGGCGAGTGTGAAATATTGAATGGATTGATATAGGTTTTGCTACAATTGTTTTTCAATACCCAAACTCCACTGCCAGTCTGTCACTTAAAGGACCAATCAGTGCAGTAGAATTACATAATTTAAAAGAAAATGCAATAAAACCTTCTCTGAATTTGAAATAAGCTGATTTTTTTTTTTTCTGACAAATTAATTTTTTTCTCACATTTTCCGGCCCAATGTATCATGTGTCTGACATCAGCCAATTACAGACTAGTATACGTATACGCTGTGATATTGTGCACATGCTCAGTAGGATCTTGTGCCCCAGAAAGTGAGAATATAAAAAGATACAGTATACTAATGGGGTTAAGCAACTAGCGCCTAGGATTGATATCTGCTCACTATAAAGAAGACCCCCTAATAGGTCTAAATAAAGAGTACAGTTTTGGGTATATAGGAGCGCCACTGGCTAAGATATACCACAGGAAATTAATTATTATATATGAATCAAGTATCCGGCAAGTACCCTTAAAAGTAATTTATACCCTTAAGAGTGATCAAAAAATCACGAATTATTGAGTCACTAATATTTCATAACGTATAAATATATTTATTAAAATCCATATGTTAAAACCACAAAAACCAAAAAATTAAAAATATGTAAACAGTTATATAAACAATTAGAGTAGACCCGTGTGAGTTAAATCTGTTAGAACAGATGCAACTTCTTAATTGAGATAAAATTGAGTTTTTCAAAAGACTTAGTAAATAGGAGTAAATTTATCTGGTTGTTAAGACCAGATCGAATATCTTGGTAAATCACAATTATGTGTTCAGCATGTGTGACCCTCGGTCTGTAAACGTTTTGAGGATTAATGGAATTATTAATTAAATAACAAATTCTCCTAAAAATATTTGTGACGAAAACAATGATCAATAGTACTTTAACAATTCACAAGTGAAAAAAAAACAAATCTGATGATTATATAAATCTAAAATCATACTAATTATAATATATTAAACAGTTTCATACAAAAGGAGCAGTGTTAAAGGAGATGTGCAATATAAAAACGCCAAGAATTGCCAAAAATAAAATCGATATTTGTGGTGATATATAGTGTATACATCAAACCAAAAAGTGAAAATGTACAGAGAAAAAAATAATAATGAATTGATACTCAGTGAATGATATTCAATTAATGAGATAGTACAACATCTGTTCCACAATCCTAAATACCTAAAATGAACTGGTACCAGCCTATATTAGAACTAGCAGAAAGCTTTTCAATGTAAATCATAAAGATAAATTACAAAGTAAATATATCGGCTATAAGGACTCAGCGGTCCAAGTGAAGTTCCAAGCTTCACTAGTAAATCACACAAAGCATGGTAAAAAATACAATTTGAATACTAGTGTGAACAATGATAAATAGAAAAATCAATGATGGTTCCATAAAAGTCTAAAAAGCAAATGTCCTTTGTTGTGCAATGTTATCCAATGTCCTAGTCCGTTGTAGAGACAAAGACCTGAAAAATGAAAAAAGTGCACTAAACAAAAGAGCTTTTGGGGTGAGGTCTATTAGTAATAGTCTTACCCATAAAAGCCTGGTCCTGGATATTTAATGAGCCTCACAAATCTTAGTGTTAAGTCGTCTATGCGTTTCGGCCCTATACAGAGGGCCTTTTTCAAGACATCATGTCTTAAAGTTCTCCTATTCCTCTCACAAGAGTTCCATTCCTGGGAACTCTGATAGATTCGGTGGACATGAAAATATTTCTGACGGAGGTCAGGAAATCAAAGATTTTAACCACCTGCCGAGCTCTTCATTCCATTCCTCGGCCGTCAGGGGCTCACTGTATGGAGGTAATCGGACTTATGATAGCGGCAATGGACATAGTTCCGTTTGCTCGCTTGCATCTCAGACCACTGCATCTATGCATGCTCAAACAGTGGAATGGGGATTATGCAGATTTATCTCCTCAGATAAATCTGGATCAAGAGACCAGAGACTCTCTTCTTTGGTGGTTGTCACAGGATCACCTGTTCAGGGGAATGTGTTTCCGCAGGCCAGCATGGGTTATTGTGACGACAGTCTGGAATTCCCTGAAATCACAGTGTTTGTGGACTCAGGAGGAGGCCCTCCTACCGATAAATATTCTGGAATTAAGAGCGATATTCAATGCTCTTCAGGCGTGGCCTCAGCTGGCTTCGGCCGGATTCATCAGGTTTCAGTCGGACAACATCACGACTGTAGCTTATATCAATCATCAGGGGGGAAAAAGGAGTTCCTTGGCGATGATAGAAGTTTCCATGATAATCCGATGGGCAGAGACTCACTCTTGCCATCTATCAGCGATTTATATCCCAGGGGTGGAGAGCTGGGAGGCAGATTTTCTAAGTCGTCAGACTTTTCATCCGGGGGAGCTCCATCCGGAGGTGTTTGCTCAACTGGTTCAGCTATGGGGCACACCAGAATTGGATCTGATGGCGTCTCGTCAGAACACCAACCTTCCTTGTTACGGATCCAGGTCAAGGGATCCTCAGGCAGTAGTGATAGATGCTCTAGCAGTACCCTGGTCGTTCAACCTGGCTTATGTGTTTCCACCATTCCCTCTCCTTCCGCGTCTGATTGCCAGAATCAAACAGGAGAGAGCTTCAGTGATTTTGATAGCGCCTGCGTGGCCACTCAGGACTTGGTATGCAGACCTGGTGGACATGTCATCTCTGCCACCATGGACTCTGCCACTGAGACGGGACCTTTTGATTCAAGATCCATTCAAGCATCCAAATCTAATTTCTCTGCAACTGACTGCTTAAAGATTGAAGCTTGATTTTATCAAAGCAGGGTTTGTCTGAGTCGGTCATAGATATCTTGATTCAGGCTCAAAAGCCTGTCACCAGGAAGATCTATCATAAGATATAGCGTAAATATCTATCTTTTTTGGTGTGAATCCAAAGGCTACTCATGGAGTAAGATCAGGATCCCTAGGATTTTCTCTTTTCTCCAAGAAGGATTGGCGAAAGGATTGTCCTCTAGTTCCTTAAAGGGACAAATATCTGCTTTGTCTATTCTGTTGCACAAGCGCCTGGCAGATGTCCCAGACGTTCAGGCTTTTTGTCAGGCTTTAGTTAGAATTAAGCCTGTGTTTAAACCTGTTGCTCCGCCATGGAGTCTCAATTTAGTTCTTAAAGTTCTTCAGGGGGTTCCGTTTGAACCCATGCATTCCATAGATATTAAGCTTCTATCTTGGAAAGTTCTGTTTCTAGTTGCTATCTCTTCAGCTCGAAGAGTTTATGAAATATCTGCATTACAATGTGACTCGCCTTATCTTGTTTTCCATGCTGATAAGGTGGTTTTGCGTACCAAACCTGGGTTCCTCCCTAATGTTGTTTCTAACAGGAATATCAATCAGGAAATTGTTGTTCCTTCTCTGTGTCCTAATCCTTCTTCTAAGAAGGACCGTCTGTTGCACAACTTGGACGTGGTTCGTGCCTTGAAGTTTTATTTGCAGACAACCAAAGATTTTCGCCAATCATCTTCTTTGTTTGTTGTCTATGCTGGAAAGCGTAGAGGTCAAAAGGCTACGGCTACCTCTTTCCTTTTGGCTGAAAAGCATCATCCGTTTGGCTTATGAGACTGCTGGACAGCAGCCTCCTGAAACAATTACAGCTCACTCCACTAGAGCGGTGGCTTCCACATGGGCTTTTAAAAATTATGCTTCTGTTGAACAGATTTGTAAGGCTGCGACTTGGTCTTCACTTCATACCTTTTCCAAATTTGATACTTTTGCTTCTTCAGGGGCTATTTTTGGGTGAAAGGTTTTGCAAGCAGTGGTGCCTTCCGTTTAGGTTCTTCTCTTGTCCCTCCCTTCATCCGTGTCCTAAAGCTTTGGTATTGGTATCCCACAAGTTAGGATGCATCCGTGGACTCTGTACATCATGCAAAAGAAAACAATTTATGCTTACCTGATAAATTTTTTTCTTTTGCGATGTACCAAGTCCACGGCCCACCCTGTCTATTCAAGACAGATTTTTTTATGTAAACTTCAGTCACCTCTGCACCTTATAGTTTTTCCTTTTCTTCCTTGGCCTTCGGTCGAATGACTGGGGGATGGAGTTAAGGGGGGATCTATATAGACAGCTCTGCTGTGGTGCTCCCTTTGCTACTTCCTGTCAGGAAGGACAATATCCCACAAGTTAGGATGAATCCGTGGACTCGGTACATGGCAAGAGAAAGAAATTTATCAGGTAAGCATAAATTCTGTTTTTTTTTTAAGTAGGCACAGCTAGCTACAGTTTTTTTTCATTACCACCTCTCCATTTTTTGCTGAAGCCAATTAGGGACAGAGTTACTTAGAGTTTTTAGAATTGGAAAATGTATTTTTTTCAGATTTAAAGGGACGGTACACTGTAAAATTTTTTTTCCCTTAATGTATTTCCAATAACTTGTTATATAACCGCTCCAGAGTAAAAATTGTAGGAGAAATAGCATTTCCAGGTTTATTTGTTTATATGAAATAGCTGGTTTTGTGCTTTGAAACCACAACCTATTACAATGGATTAAGCTTGCAGATAAATCAGATCTCATTATGTTATCACCTTGTGTACACACACTTGCTTCCTTATCTTAATTCTGTTTGCAAACAAAGTTTTGAGTGCCAAAATACAATGCTATAATGATACGGAGCGTTTCATTATTGCATTAAAACTTCCCTTTTAATAGAAGTGTGATGTTTAGGGTTGGACACGCAAAGTAGACTTGACATTACATATTCTTAAGTTCAAATGTTTTCATTTATTTTTTTTAGTTTCTCGCTTTTCATTTATACACTGGGTGGCAGACTTAAAAAGCTTATTAAAGATTCAGAAGTAGCTGCAGGGTTTGACTTTCTGAGACTTTATTTTTATTGAAGGCTTGTGTTGAGTGAATGTGCTTTTACATTTTGTTTTCTAATAAAGGTCATTTCAGCCTTTATTTAATGCAAATATACTTGTAAGGAACATCAAAAAATATTTGGCTTTGTCTTGGCCATGTAAAGTCTAATTTGAAATATCAGCAGTTCAGCATTTGTAAAGATAAATCGCTGCTTAAAAGAGCTGCCTGTCTGTGTATTAATTTTAATCCATTTGTTTTCTAAAACTGGTGCTTGGAGGACAATTGTACAAATGTACTAGTAATCATAAGCAGTGTAACGATGCAAAGAGAAGGAAGATGGTGGATATTAAGCCGTTAGACACTGATCGCTCATAGACTTTTACCAATATCTCCTTTGCTGTGACTATCAATTTGAAGTAGGGTAGGATGTGCTGCAGCTCTGCTTATGCAGAAGTGTTTATTTTTGACAGATGAAGAGAGAATATTTGAATACTTCTAGTTTGGTATGCTTGCTACTGTAAGGGTCCAGCCTCCCCTTATTGGGGAACCCGCCTGCGGTAATAGACCCAACATAACAGCCATCCCTTCATATGCTTCATAGGTTAATTCCTAGGATATTCCCAGTAGGTTTATGGACCTTTTGATGACTTTCAGAAGGTACCCCCTGCTATCTGAACTCATCCGTTTAACTTGACCTTGCAGGAGCACGTTTCTCCTGCTTTCTGGGTTTGCTATCTGTATCTTGTGTTTACCCAGGTGACCTTGCTCCTATATAAACCTTAAGAATACGTTTGTATGCCTCCATTTTCCATGTTATACCTTCTAGTATCTGATCTGACTTGGTATTTCCTCGTGTTTGCTGTTGCTTTGTTTAGTTCAATTTAGAAACACAGAAAAGAGACTGCACGTTTTTTTTTTTTTTTAAATAGGTTATTGTTTTCTTTGTCCCCCCCCCCCCTTGTCTTTTGACATTAAAGGGATAGTCTAGTCAAAATATTTAATTTTCATGATTTAGATAGAGCATGCAATTTAAGCAACTTTCTAATTTACTCCGTTTATCAATTGTCTTTATTCTTTTGGTATCTTTATTTGAAAAAGCAGGAATGTAAGCTTTCAAGCCGGCCCATTTTTGGTTCAGCACCTGGGTAGTGCTTGCTTGATTGGTGGCTAAATGCAGCCACCAATCAGCAAGCGCTATCCAGGCAGCTGGCTCGTAAGCTTACATTCTTACTTTTTCAAATAAAGATACCAAGAAAAAATTGATAATAGGAGTAAATTAGAAAGTTGCTTAAAATGGTGTGCTCTATCTGAATCCCAAAATAAAAAAATTGGGTTCAGTGTCACTTTAAAGTGAAAGTAAATCCTAGCGTTTTACAAACACTAGTATTTCCTATTGAAACAAATAAAGGGCACTTTCATTCATGAAGTATAATATACTTCATGTAGAAAGCTCCTTTATTTGATTCAATCGGTCCCCGTTCTTAGCTGCTACAGCAGCACACGGCTAAAATTATTTTTTGGCTAAGAGGTGACGTTTTCACCTCTTAGCCAATAGCAGTGCGGTAAATCCGGCTCTCATGGGTGCCAAGCCGGATTTACCGCACTGCTATTGGGTAAGAGGTGAAAACGTCACCACTTAGCCAAAAAAATGTTTAGCCGTGGGCTGCCGATGCAGCCAAAAACGGCGATTGATTGAATCAAATAAAGGAGCTTTCTACATGAAATATCTTATACTTCATGAATGAAAGTGCCCTTTATTTGTTTCAATAGTAAATCCTAGTGTTTGTAAAACGCTAGGATTTACTTTCATTTTAAGTAGATGACCACTGTAAGCTTGAGTTCCCAGTCATGCCTGCCTGCTTTTCTCTCTGTGCTTGCTACAGATCTCTTCCCTTTACTCACTCCTAAGCTGCTTTTTGGTTGGCAGGGGGGATTGTTGTTTGCTAATGAACATCTCTCAGGAGACACTACTTCCTGGTATGCCTGTAGCTGATGCAAAGGTTTAGCTTTAGAGGAGACCATTCATAATAATCCAGACGCTTCTGATTTTCTTAATGTACCCTCTAGTGACAGGCTCCTACTTGTTCAGGGATGTCTCATGGGCACAAGTCTGGGTGTACATCCCCTCTGTAATCATGTTAACAAAAAGCCATATATACACTATTAATCGTCAGTGCCAAGAAACCACTCAGTGGGTTAAAGTTCCACTAAATGTTTAATGTTTCCCTGTGAAAGTTTAATGATTGATGCTAGTTGTTTTTGCCATTGTTATCTTGCAATCATATCCTCACCTCCAAAGAAAAAAGAAAAGGTTTGAACAGTAGAAACCGCATCAAAGGTTTTACTAGGAGATTGTGGCTAATTCCTAGTATATATCAGAATGGTCATGTGTAGCAGAGACCTAAAAAGCTACTAACTTGCATTGGATTATAAATCTGAACAATATTTTCTCTGCACAGTGCTGTGTTATTAATGCGCTTTGCAATTATCCTGTACTTTTTACTTTCCGGCTATAGTTGTAATGTATGCATTTAATTACACAATGGGATAGAATTTTTAAAGCGTGCGCTCCTGAAGGATGAGATCTTGAGAAAAGGAGGATATCATTGCAGCTTTTTGTGTTTGCTATTTTCAAACTGCACAGTAAGCATTTAATCATTCACAATGGAAGCCCAGCTATCTCCTGTAAGGCAAACACAAGATTTAGCTTGAAAGTGATGTGATACAAATAAATACATTGTATCTATACAGACAGAATTATGTACACAGATTGGGTTTCTAAAAGTGCAAACTTGCAATGCTCATCGTTAAAGGGATATGAAATCCAAACATTTTCTTTCATGATTCAGATAGAGCATGCAATTTAATAAAAAAAAAAAAAAAAGAATATAATTTACTTCTGTTATCAAATTGTCTTTTGTTCTCTTGGTATCTTTTAGGGATAGGCTCAATTACCAACTACCAGGGCCGTCACTAGAAATTTTGGGGCCCCTGACTTACCCATTGATCAGGGCCACCCCCCCCCCCCCTCCTTTGACATGTGCAATTTTTGACCAAGTGACTAAAACATATTTGCACTTTATTCTTAAGTGTCTAAACTTGGAAATGTTGTAAAGGTAGTAACATACAAACACACACACACTCTTACACTGAAACACACACACACACTCACACATAAGGATTCACATATAGACATTCTAGCAGACACGCATAGAAGCACACTCAGACACCCAAACAGACACTCAGCACTTGTTTTCATTGACCTGACAAGTAATGAGGTAAACTACAGTTTTGTAAAAAAAGGAGATTTAGAAAACAAAATATGGAGTTCTGATTATCTTTTTGTAAAGGAAGATGCCAACTAAATGATGACCACAGCATGCAGTGGCTGAAAGGAAGGGCCATGAACTGCCTAAACAATAATTTAAAGGTTAAATGGTGGATTAGGTGACTCCCGGAAAGGTCTCATTAGTCTCAAAGTCTGTAGAAAGATGTGAATAATCAGTAGTAAGGTCAAAATATCCTAAAAAGGAACAGACAATGGATACACACAAACACACACACAAACTCAAACTTGCACATACACCCAAGGAAACACCGACAGAGACAGCCTCAGAAAACACACAAAGACATATATATATATATACACACACACACCCCACAGAAAACACACAAAGACATACACACAAACAGAGACAACCACATAAAACACAGAAAGACATACATACACACACCCTCACAGAGACATCCACAGAAAACACAGACATACACAACCACCCTCACAGAGAGACCCACAGAAAAAAAATACATACACACTCATACAGACACAAACCAAAGCACAAAGACATAAACACAGACACCCACAGAAACACTCACAGGAGGAAACATTTATACACATTGCATCCCCTTAATCAACATTGTGTGACATGCATGACAAAAAAAAATTGCAGAAATTAAGAGACCACTTTTTAAAGAATCATATTTGTAAATATTCAAACAAAAATAATTCTGTGAATTCAAAATTGTACATTAACGATCTGGGTAGATGGCTAGATGAAGAAAAGTACTTTTAAAAGGTTGACATATGTATGTTTGTTTTTCCCCCATTTTCCCAAACCAAGAGCACCACTTCAAATATAGTGTACAAATGTTCCCATCTGTCAGCTGTACTTATGGATTTTGAAAATGCTGTACTCTATATGGTCTTGGTGGAACCATAAGCTGTGGTACTCATACCATTAGATCTGGTTAAATGCAGGATTTAGGCTTGTTGGTATGTATTTTAAAATTAAGTCAGCTGTTGTGTAAACTGATCAGTTTTAAGTTAACCTGTCTCATTTCTAACACTGAACAATCTTAGTCTGAGAGTATAACATTTTATGCAGATGTAAAAATCTTAATTAAAATGCCTCCTTGCTTCTGGAAAGTCCTTGCATAAAGGGGCAGTAAACTGTGTGTATATATATATATATATATATATATATATATATATATCATATCTGCCAAAATGGCACCTACCATTTGTGTATTGAGGAGAAAACATTTTTGCATGGTTTTAAATTTAGAATTTCTACAGCATTGTCAAATCATAAATACACTGCTGCTAAAAAAAATGTGATTTTATGGACCCCTGGTCTCACCATACAACTACTACCAGACCGAAGTTACAATCTGAAATTGCACAAAGAAATAAAAAACATTTGCTAAGTAAGTCCTACCTCCTCTGCAAATGAAGTGATCTGCCGTCTGACTCGGGCACACACTGTACAAACAAAGTGCCAAGTCTGTCTCACACTGTGCATAGTGGTTTAGTCACTCAGAAATCCTCTCAAATGTTAATACTTTACTCCTTGTAATAACAATTAGCACTCTGCTGTAGTACCCACTGGTGGCTGCCAATTTTTTTTTTTTTTTTAGTTCTTGCCTCATGGGGCCCCCCTGGCCCATTGGGCCCCAGACGGGAGTCACTCCTGTCACCCGCTGATGGCGGCCCTGCCAACTACCATACCACCAATAGCAGGCCTGTAGATGGACTTGCATAAACAAACATAAATGATTTGTGAAATGAAAAATGTGATCTTTAAGTGGCACTTAAAGCTAGATAGTTTCCCTGAAGTACACAGAGCTAAATTACTTTTGATTTGCTTATAGAGGTCAGCAATACATAAAATCAATCTACTTGCTAATTGCTGTCACAAATAGAACATTATTTGTTGCATTCTGATAAAATTTACAATTTTGCAAAATATTTCACTAAAGCTGCTATATTTGACGATTTTTTAATTTAAATATTTTATTTTCCCCTTCCACGGGCATAGAAAAAAACCATTAAAAAAAAAAAAAAGATAGTTCAGGCACAGCAATTAAATGTCCACAACAACAAACCTTGAGTAGAAAGCTATGCAGTATAGGAGACTAGTATCAATATTCTCTGGCAGTGGATAACAATGCTCTAACCATAAGGTGGCACTGTTACACATGTATAAAACTGCCCATAAGTGACATAATAAAGAAACTTATAGTTCCACTCCTCCTTACCAGGGAAGGTATTTGCAATCCAGTAAATATATGAGCATATTAAAAATTAAAGCAAATAAATAAATCTCGCACAGGAGAACATGCTGAAATGTTATGCTTTCTGCACTGTTTTTCTACTTAAAGTGAAAGTAAACTTACCTGATCTGCTATACACAGTTACACAGTTTAGTTAAAAATAATAGTAGTTTAATTCATCATTTTTTTTAAAGTTACATCTTAATACCTTTTTCGCCGCAAATAAAGTCCAATATTTCCTATTTTCAATTCTGCCCGTTTTTACAGATCTAATTCACTTCCAGCTCATGTGTATTTTATTGTCCAATTGACTTTCTGGCCGATCGGCGGCCGTGACGCTACGTCATCACACTATTGGATAAATTGCTCATGCGTCAAAGCTCTTCTACCTATTATTATGTCGGGCGCATGTTCACAATTAGCGCATGCACATAGCTGTTTATCGCAACATACAAGCACAGCCAAATATTAGCGATCTGTAAGTATAAGGGTTATATTTCAATCAAGCTTTCATGCGCTTTATAACTGGAAGACTAAAAACTATGTTTCTAACTCTATGGACGCATGCGCTTTAAACACAGGATGATCGAAATTCGTGCATGCGCAATGCATTCCATTACCGTGAACGCGCATTTCTCCTACGTATAGAGCGGGTCGGACAGCTCTATACGTAAAGGCAGCAAAATATAGGAAGTGGAGGATGGGCGGAGTAAGGCTAATGACGGTAATCGAAATATATATTAAAATAAAATATAGAATCAGTAATAGAAAAAAATAAAAAACATAGCTGTCTCAATATCCTATTGTGTTAGAATACATCCGTGTTTTGCTGAGTATAGAAATTTACTTTCACTTTAACTGGGAGTACTGAAGAAGTTGTGTGGTGTCTAGCTTTGCAGTAGTGACTTAAAGGGCCATAATACCCAAATGTTTAATCACTTGAAAGTGGTGCAGTATAGCTGTAAAAAGCTGATTAGAAAATATCACCTGAACATCTCTATGTAAAAAAGAAAGATATTTTACCTCAAAAGTTCCTCAGTAGCCACCTCCCATTGTAAAGGATTTCTAAGCAGCATTTTAGTGTGTTTGTCCTGGGACATCTGAAGGGACTAGCATCGTGCACTCTCATATTATTTCACCAATCAGGTAAAGGAAGCTTACTATGAAATCTCATGAGAGTTAAGTCAAATCTCATGAGATCACAGTAAGAGTTCATGACCTCAGCACTGCTGATGCTGATTGGCTGCTGTTCATTTCTTCATTTTTTTAAAAATGTTTTACCTGCAGCTGGGAGCAGCTGAGTATAACTTTTTACACAGAACTAACTCTGCTGAGCTGAGGAAATTGTGAGGTAAAATATCTTCCTTTTTTACATAGAGATGCTCAGGTGATATTTTCCTGTCAGCTTTTTACAGTTATACTGCATCAGTTTCAAGTGATTTAGCATATGAGTATTATGTCCCTTTAAATTAAAGGACCAGTCAACACATTAGATTTGCATAATCAACAAATGCAAGATAACAAGACAATGCAATAGCACTTAGTCTGAACTTCAAATGAGTAGTAGATTTTTTTTATAACAAATTTCAAAGTTATGTATATTTCCACTCCCCTTGTACCATGTGATAGTAATCAGCCAATCACAAATGCATATACGTATAGTCTGTGAATTCTTGCACATGCTCAGTAGGATCTGGTGACTCAAAAAGTGTAAATATAAAAGACTGTGCACATTTTTTTTAATGGAAGTAAATTGGAAAGTTGTTTAAAATTACATGCTGTATCTGAATCATGAAAATTTAATTTAACGTGAGTGTCCCTTAAAAATGTTATATCTGTGTGCAGTTTAAAAGGGATTTACGCCATTTTTCTATGTTTTGGGAAGCCATTTAATAAGTTAATTTTCAAGCACTTTATTTTTCCCAGTTGTTTACTTTTAATGTTTAAACTTTTAATAAGCATGTTCAGTTTATACCAAATTTGTGTAGAAATTGTGTTTATTTTTCAAAACTTTAAATGTACAGAATATCGGCCCCTGTTATCGGCCTGAAAGGCGGTCAATCGGTATCGGCCCTGAAAAAATGAGATGGGTCTATTCCTAGTATCTTTTGTTGAAAAGCAGGGATGTATGCTTAGGAGCCGGCCCATTTGTGGAGCACTATGTGGCAGTAGCTTTGCAAGAACATTATCTATTTGCAAGCGCACTAGAGGGCAGCACTATTTCCTGCTACGCAGTGCTCCACATGCTACCTAGGTATCTCTTTAACACAGAATATCATGAGAACAAAGCTAATTTGATAATAGAAGTCAGCTGGAAAGTTTTGTAAAATGCTATGCTCTGTCTGAATCACAAAAGGAACATTTTAGCATTAGTAATTATTTGTGTTAAAAAGGATGATATTTTATTTCCTATATCTTTTAGAAAAAGAGATTTGCTTCTATCAAAGAGTAGATGGTGTCACAGACATTTTTGTAAAACCATAGTGTTTGGTTTCACTGAACAATGTTTTTCAACAACTGCACAGAGTTTAGAGACTAAATGCAAACAATGTTTTGGCGGTTTGATGGCGAAATGTACTTGTGCACTGCTAGCTTTTTGAGTATTCTCTCTGAACATCATAGAAAATTCTGGATCTGCCAGCCAAAATATTGCATTACTGACAATATAGATGTAAGAGAAAAATACAGGTTAGGCTGGGACACCCAGTGAAAGGGGCTGGAAAAGCAAGAGCAGACAGTTCCCCCTCCCCCTCTTCCCTGCATATGAAAAGACAGATCACATAAACAGGCGCCAGCAGTAGTCTGTAAACGCACGTATACATCCGACACTGTGGGGCTTGGTTAGCTGTCTGAAAATCAGCACAATGTTATAAAAACATAAGCAAAACTATACATTGTTACAAAAATACTCCCAGATGGGCTATATAAATGGATCATCTACAAAACATTTATGCAAAGAAAAATCTATTGTACAACGTCCCTTTAACATTAAAGTTGTTGAAGAAGATAATGTTAGTTGCTGGCAAGAATGAATTCTAAATATAAATATTAATATAAATATCAAATTACAGTGAGCAGTATTTCAACAACATTGAAAGGGACATGTTATCAATATGCTAAATCATTTGTCAGTGATGTGGCATATCTGTAAGAAGCTGACCAGAAAATGTCTTCCATTAATGGCCCCTACCATTTGTGTATTGAGGAGAAAACATTTCTGCATGCTTTTAAATTTAGAATTTCTACAGCATTGTCAAATAATCATAAATACACTGCTGCTAAAAAAAATGTGATTTTATGGACCCCTGGCCTCACCATACAACTACTACCAGACTGAAGTTACAATCTGAAATTGCACAAAGAATTAAACATTTGCCAAGTCCTACCTCCTCTGCAAATGAATATAAACGTCTCTGTATAAACAATGAAGATATTTTACCTCAAAATGTCCTCCATATTCACATCCCATTGTAGAGGGGCTTTAAGCATCCAATCAGGAGGCTTGTCCTGGGGCTTAAAGGAGAGTGTGCCTTTGGCATGTGCAGGCACAGTCACTTTATTAAGATTATGTTGAACAAATAAAGCACGGTGTGAACATGCCCCCCCCCCCCCTTCATCATGCAGATGATAGGGAAAAAAATAGCTGAATGATAACTGCTTACAGAAACAGTCTCTCTTTAAAGAAAAACCCAGGTATACATCATACAACCTTTTCTTTCTCACAGTTGCATCAAGGCTAAATGAGAATTTATGTTTAACATGCCCCTTTTTTTCTTTTATGATTCAGATAGAGAAAAACATTTTGAAAAAAGTTTCCAGTTTACCTCTGTATGATCAAATTTGTGTCCATCTCATGATATTCTTTGTTGAAAAGGATACCTAGGTATGCACATGCCTGAAGCACTACATGTTGGCAAACACTGCTGCCATCTAGTGCTCTTGGAAATGTATAGCATTGTTAAAAGTATTCTTGCAAAGCTGCTGCAAATACCTACCTGCTTTTCTAAAAAGGATACAAAAAGAACAAAGTTAATTTGATTATTAGAAATACATTTGTTTTTGTTTTGTTTTTATTTTATACTCTATATCTGAATCATGAAAGAAAATACTGGGGTTGTTTGTCCCTTTAAGTTCTTTAGTTCTGTGTGTAATTTGTTGTTTTCACAATGCTTGTCTGCAAGTGCCTGTGTCATGTCAATTGATGCTCGTGCTATTAGACTACAGCTTTAGTAACCTGGTGCACTTGCACAGCCATTTTTTACTTGTACGATTTATATTTTTAGCAATATAGTCTTCCATTAATGCTTTAATGGTGCGTGGTTCCTGGATTTGCAGGCTGTACCTATGAAACTTGGCAGGTTGATGAACCCAAGTTGTTGTTGTTTTTTTTTTTTTTACTCCTAAATGTGAGAATGTATAGAATAACAGCATATACTGTGTAGTAGTCTCTGTTTTTCATTTTGTTTTTGGACTGTATGGCAGCAAATATAAATGGAATATGTACCTGTCTCAGTTGCCAGACAAGTTTCATGTAATTTCTTATATATTTGTACTTTCACTGTATACCTCTACACAAATATCATTAGAGGCAAGTTACCCACAGACTAAAACACAATGTTATGCCACATATCTATAAAAATCTGCTTAGAAAATATCACATGCACATCTCTATGTAAATGATAAAAGAACCTTTCACTATAATCTTGCATTTGTTCATTGCAAGAAGTAAATAAAGTAACTGCCTGTACCTACCACATGCATGCTCCCTAGGGCAAGAATCCCGATTGGATGCTTATAAAAGCCCTCTAAAATAGGATGTTGCTAAAGAGAAAATTTTGAGGCAAGATAACATTTTTTTTCTCTTTTGAACAGATATGTTCATATAATATTTTGTAGTCCGCTTTTTACGGATGTGCTGCATCACTTTCAAGTGAATCAGCATTTTGAGTAACATGCCCCTTTAAGGAGAATTTGTAACCCAGTTTCCTTTTGACCAAGAAACTAAAGCAGATTTGACAGCAATTGTGATTTCTTAAGTTGGAGATGAAACGACATCCGTTAAAACAAAAGCTATCTCAGAAATCATAAACAACCCTCTGTTAAAATGTGTGAAACGAAAATCTATGGCAAAGGGGGAATAGCTGCTTTAAGACTTTTTGAAGTATAAAGACACCCTGGAAGAACTCTGCTTGAATTTTCCATTTGTTTCCTGTTTTTAAGCCATTATGTATCGGTCTAGCAGAAGTATTTCAGGATAAGATTAACAGCGTGAAAGAAACTTTAATTCAAAGGAACAACGTGCTTAAAAATAGAAGGGGACACCAGTTGGAGCGTTTTCTAATGTGAAAACACCTATCCCACAGACTGTGCTTTTTACCGTTCGTTTTAAATGGCTTCCTACTGTGGCTTCTATATTTTTTTGGCATGCATTTAATGATATAAATTGGGTGCCCCGCTAGACTCTTCTGGAGCTCCCTGTAAATCCTTTGAAATATGGAGAGAGAAAAAATCCTTCTCTTTTTAAAGCTAAGTTGCCTTTTTGTTCTGTAAGTGGATGAATTAGTTAAACCTTTTAGAGTTTACCAATTTTAGACCTTTTATTTTTTGTATGTAAAATGTTGCCCAGATAGAGGACAGAAGAGTATACCAAGAGGATGGGTGATTATCGCTGTGAGACCTTGCTTTCATTTTTTTTTAAAGTGAAAGTCTGCACTTTAGTCATCTTAAAGGGACACTCAAGTCAAAATTAAACTTTCATTATTCATATAGAGCATCCAATTTTAAACAACTTTCCAATTTACTTCCATTAACAAAATGTGCACAGTGTTTTTATATTTAAACTTTTTGAGTCACCAGCTCCTACTGAGCATGTGCAGAATAAACGTGTATGCATTTGTGATTGGTTGATGGCTTTCACATGGTACGTGTATGCATTTGTGATTGGCTGATGGCTGTCACATGGTACAGGGGGAGTGAAAATAGTCATAACTTTTAAAATTGTCAGAAAAAAATCTACTACTTATTTGAAGTTCAAACGAAGTGCTTTTGAATTGTCTTGTTATCTTGCATTTGTTGATTATGCAAATCTACTGTGTTGACTGGCCCTTTAAAGTCTTACTTTAGATTTAGATTAAGCTGAAAATATCCTCTGCACCTTTCTATATCATACAGCAATAACAGTAAAAAAGTTATTTTCTCCAACATAGGTGTGTCCGGTCCACGGCGTCATCCTTACTTGTGGGATATTCTCTTCCCCAACAGGAAATGGCAAAGAGCCCAGCAAAGCTGGTCACATGATCCCTCCTAGGCTCCGCCTACCCCAGTCATTCTCTTTGCCGTTGTACAGGCAACATCTCCACGGAGATGGCTTAGAGTTTTTTAGTGTTTAACTGTAGTTTTTATTATTCAATCAAGAGTTTGTTATTTTGAAATAGTGCTGGTATGTACTATTTACTCAGAAACAGAAAAGAGATGAAGATTTCTGTTTGTATGAGGAAAATGATTTTAGCAACCGTCACTAAAATCCATGGCTGTTCCACACAGGACTGTTGAGAGCAATTAACTTCAGTTGGGGGAACAGTGAGCAGTCTCTTGCTGCTTGAGGTATGACACATTCTAACAAGACGATGTAATGCTGGAAGCTGTCATTTTCCCTATGGGATCCGGTAAGCCATGTTTATTACGATCGTAAATAAGGGCTTCAAAAAAGGGCTTATTAAGACTGTAGACTTTTTTTGGGCTAAATCGATTGATTATTAACACATATTTAGCCTTGAGGAATCATTTTATCTGGGTATTTTGATATAATAATATCGGCAGGCACTGTTTTAGACACCTTATTCTTTAGGGGCTTTCCCAAAGCATAGGCAGAGCCTCATTTTCGCGCCGGTGTTGCGCACTTGTTTTTGAGAGGCATGGCATGCAGTCGCATGTGAGAGGAGCTCTGATACTTAGAAAAGACTTTCTGAAGGCGTCATTTGGTATCGTATTCCCCTTGGGGCTTGGTTGGGTCTCAGCAAAGCAGATACCAGGGACTGTAAAGGGGTTAAAGTTCAAAACGGCTCCGGTTCCGTTATTTTAAGGGTTAAAGCTTCCAAATTTGGTGTGCAATACTTTTAAGGCTTTAAGACACTGTGGTGAAAATTTGGTGAATTTTGAACAATTCCTTCATGTTTTTTCGCATTTGCAGTAATAAAGTGTGTTCAGTTTAAAATTTAAAGTGACAGTAACGGTTTTATTTTAAAACGTTTTTTGTACTTTGTTATCAAGTTTATGCCTGTTTAACATGTCTGAACTACCAGATAGACTGTGTTCTGAATGTGGGGAAGCCAGAATTCCTATTCATTTAAATAAATGTGATTTATGTGACAATGACAATGATGCCCAAGATGATTCCTCAAGTGAGGGGAGTAAGCATGGTACTGCATCATTCTCTCCTTCGTCTACACGAGTCTTGCCCACTCAGGAGGCCCCTAGTACATCTAGCGCGCCAATACTCCTTACTATGCAACAATTAACGGCTGTAATGGATAATTCTGTCAAAAACATTTTAGCCAAAATGAACACTTATCAGCGTAAGCGCGACTGCTCTGTTTTAGATACTGAAGAGCATGACGACGCTGATAATAATATTTCTGAAGGGCCCCTAACCCAGTCTGATGGGGCCAGGGAGGTTTTGTCTGAGGGAGAAATTACTGATTCAGGGAACATTTCTCAACAAGCTGAACCTGATGTGATTGCATTTAAATTTAAGTTGGAACATCTCCGCATTCTGCTTAAGGAGGTATTATCCACTCTGGATGATTGTGACAAGTTGGTCATCCCAGAGAAACTATGTAAAATGGACAAGTTCCTAGAGGTGCCGGGGCTCCCAGAAGCTTTTCCTATACCCAAGCGGGTGGCGGACATTGTTAATAAAGAATGGGAAAGGCCCGGTATTCCTTTCGTCCCTCCCCCCATATTTAAAAAATTGTTTCCTATGGTCGACCCCAGAAAGGACTTATGGCAGACAGTCCCCAAGGTCGAGGGAGCGGTTTCCACTTTAAACAAACGCACCACTATACCCATAGAGGATAGTTGTGCTTTCAAAGATCCTATGGATAAAAAATTAGAAGGTTTGCTTAAAAAGATGTTTGTTCAGCAGGGTTACCTTCTACAACCAATTTCATGCATTGTCCCTGTCGCTACAGCCGCATGTTTCTGGTTCGATGAGCTGATAAAGGCGGTCGATAGTGATTCTCCTCCTTATGAGGAGATTATGGACAGAATCAATGCTCTCAAATTGGCTAATTCTTTCACCCTAGACGCCACTTTGCAATTGGCTAGGTTAGCGGCTAAGAATTCTGGGTTTGCTATTGTGGCGCGCAGAGCGCTTTGGTTGAAATCTTGGTCGGCTGATGCGTCTTCCAAGAACAAGCTACTTAACATTCCTTTCAAGGGGAAAACGCTGTTTGGCCCTGACTTGAAAGAGATTATCTCTGATATCACTGGGGGTAAGGGCCACACCCTTCCTCAGGATCGGCCTTTCAAGGCAAAAAATAAACCTAATTTTCGTCCCTTTCGTAGAAACGGACCAGCCCAAAGTGCTACGTCCTCTAAGCAAGAGGGTAATACTTCTCAAGCCAAGCCAGCTTGGAGACCAATGCAAGGCTGGAACAAGGGAAAGCAGGCCAAGAAACCTGCCACGGCTACCAAGACAGCATGAAATGTTGGCCCCCGATCCGGGACCGGATCTGGTGGGGGGCAGACTCTCTCTCTTCGCTCAGGCTTGGGCAAGAGATGTTCTGGATCCTTGGGCGCTAGAAATAGTCTCCCAAGGTTATCTTCTGGAATTCAAGGGACTTCCCCCAAGGGGGAGGTTCCACAGGTCTCAGTTGTCTTCAGACCACATAAAAAGACAGGCATTCTTACATTGTGTAGAAGACCTGTTAAAAATGGGAGTGATTCATCCTGTTCCATTAAGAGAACAAGGGATGGGGTTCTACTCCAATCTGTTTATAGTTCCCAAAAAAGAGGGAACGTTCAGACCAATCTTAGATCTCAAGATCTTAAACAAGTTTCTCAAGGTTCCATCGTTCAAGATGGAAACCATTCGAACTATTCTTCCTTCCATCCAGGAAGGTCAATTCATGACCACGGTGGATTTAAAGGATGCGTATCTACATATTCCTATCCACAAGGAACATCATCGGTTCCTGAGGTTCGCATTCCTGGACAAACATTACCAGTTCGTGGCGCTTCCTTTCGGATTAGCCACTGCTCCAAGGATTTTCACAAAGGTACTAGGGTCCCTTCTAGCTGTGCTAAGACCAAGGGGCATTGCTGTAGTACCTTACTTGGACGACATTCTGATTCAAGCGTCGTCCCTTCCTCAAGCAAAGGCTCACACGGACATTGTCCTGGCCTTTCTCAGATCTCACGGATGGAAAGTGAACGTGGAAAAGAGTTCTCTATCTCCGTCAACAAGGGTTCCCTTCTTGGGAACAATAATAGACTCCTTAGAAATGAGGATTTTTCTGACAGAGGCCAGAAAAACAAAACTTCTAGACTCTTGTCGGATACTTCATTCCGTTCCTCTTCCTTCCATAGCTCAGTGCATGGAAGTGATCGGGTTGATGGTAGCGGCAATGGACATAGTTCCTTTTGCACGCATTCATCTAAGACCATTACAACTGTGCATGCTCAGTCAGTGGAATGGGGACTATACAGACTTGTCTCCGAAGATACAAGTAAATCACAGGACCAGAGACTCACTCCGTTGGTGGCTGTCCCTGGACAACCTGTCACGAGGGATGACATTCCGCAGACCAGAGTGGGTCATTGTCACGACCGACGCCAGTCTGATGGGCTGGGGCGCGGTCTGGGGATCCCTGAAAGCTCAGGGTCTTTGGTCTCGGGAAGAATCTCTTCTACCGATAAATATTCTGGAACTGAGAGCGATATTCAATGCTCTCAAGGCTTGGCCTCAGCTAGCGAGGGCCAAGTTCATACGGTTTCAATCAGACAACATGACAACTGTTGCGTACATCAACCATCAGGGGGGAACAAGGAGTTCCCTGGCGATGGAAGAAGTGACCAAAATCATTCTTTGGGCGGAGTCTCACTCCTGCCACCTGTCTGCTATCCACATCCCAGGAGTGGAAAATTGGGAAGCGGATTTTCTGAGTCGTCAGACATTGCATCCGGGGGAGTGGGAACTCCATCCGGAAATCTTTGCCCAAGTCACTCAGCTGTGGGGCATTCCAGACATGGATCTGATGGCCTCTCGTCAGAACTTCAAAGTTCCTTGCTACGGGTCCAGATCCAGGGATCCCAAGGCGGCTCTAGTGGATGCACTAGTAGCACCTTGGACCTTCAAACTAGCTTATGTGTTCCCGCCGTTTCCTCTCATCCCCAGGCTGGTAGCCAGGATCAATCAGGAGAGGGCGTCGGTGATCTTGATAGCTCCTGCGTGGCCACGCAGGACTTGGTATGCAGATCTGGTGAATATGTCATCGGCTCCACCTTGGAAGCTACCTTTGAGACGAGACCTTCTTGTTCAGGGTCCGTTCGAACATCCGAATCTGGTTTCACTCCAGCTGACTGCTTGGAGATTGAACGCTTGATCTTATCGAAGCGAGGGTTCTCAGATTCTGTTATCGATACTCTTGTTCAGGCCAGAAAGCCTGTAACTAGAAAGATTTACCACAAAATTTGGAAAAAATATATCTGTTGGTGTGAATCTAAAGGATTCCCTTGGGACAAGGTTAAGATTCCTAGGATTCTATCCTTCCTTCAAGAAGGATTGGAAAAAGGATTATCTGCAAGTTCCCTGAAGGGACAGATTTCTGCCTTGTCTGTGTTACTTCACAAAAAGCTGGCCGCTGTGCCAGATGTTCAAGCCTTTGTTCAGGCTCTGGTTAGAATTAAGCCTGTTTACAAACCTTTGACTCCTCCTTGGAGTCTCAATTTAGTTCTTTCAGTTCTTCAGGGGGTTCCGTTTGAACCCTTGCATTCCGTTGATATTAAATTATTATCTTGGAAAGTTTTGTTTTTAGTTGCAATTTCTTCTGCTAGAAGAGTTTCAGAATTATCTGCTCTGCAGTGTTCTCCTCCTTATCTGGTGTTCCATGCAGATAAGGTGGTTTTACGTACTAAACCTGGTTTTCTTCCAAAAGTTGTTTCTAACAAAAACATTAACCAGGAGATTATCGTACCTTCTCTGTGTCCGAAACCAGTTTCAAAGAAGGAACGTTTGTTGCACAATTTGGATGTTGTTCGCGCTCTAAAATTCTATTTAGATGCTACAAAGGATTTTAGACAAACATCTTCCTTGTTTGTTGTTTATTCCGGTAAAAGGAGAGGTCAAAAAGCAACTTCTACCTCTCTCTCTTTTTGGAATAAAAGCATCATCAGATTGGCTTACGAGACTGCCGGACGGCAGCCTCCCGAAAGAATCACAGCTCATTCCACTAGGGCTGTGGCTTCCACATGGGCCTTCAAGAACGAGGCTTCTGTTGATCAGATATGTAGGGCAGCGACTTGGTCTTCACTGCACACTTTTACCAAATTTTACAAGTTTGATACTTTTGCTTCTTCTGAGGCTATTTTTGGGAGAAAGGTTTTGCAAGCCGTGGTGCCTTCCATTTAGGTGACCTGATTTGCTCCCTCCCTTCATCCGTGTCCTAAAGCTTTGGTATTGGTTCCCACAAGTAAGGATGACGCCGTGGACCGGACACACCTATGTTGGAGAAAACAGAATTTATGTTTACCTGATAAATTACTTTCTCCAACGGTGTGTCCGGTCCACGGCCCGCCCTGGTTTTTTTAATCAGGTCTGATAATTTATTTTCTTTAACTACAGTCACCACGGTACCATATGGTTTCTCCTATGCAAATATTCCTCCTTAACGTCGGTCGAATGACTGGGGTAGGCGGAGCCTAGGAGGGATCATGTGACCAGCTTTGCTGGGCTCTTTGCCATTTCCTGTTGGGGAAGAGAATATCCCACAAGTAAGGATGACGCCGTGGACCGGACACACCGTTGGAGAAAGTAATTTATCAGGTAAACATAAATTCTGTTTTAAAATGACTATTGTTTCTGGTCACTTTGAAAAAGCTACCAAGCTCCGCTCACTGATGACATCACGATCTGGGAGGCATTTATGCTTTCTGATGAATAGCATTGACAGTCTGTTGAATCCAATTATTGAGTCTTTTGTAACTAGTAAAGACTTTAATGCAGCCCAGATCGTGATGTCAGTGGGTGGAGCTTGGCACCCAAATCAAAGTGACCCCGCACCTCTCACTATACTACCTCACTGCATGCCAACCTCACTATAGTACCTCACTGTACCACCTCTGTATAGTACCTCACTGTACCACCTCTGTATAGTACCTCACTGTGCCACCTCTGTATAGTACCTCACTGTACCACCTCACTATTGTACCCTCCAGCCCCCCCAACACCAATTCAGAATTCCTCAGTGCTCTGATTATGAAATAGTTGAAAATGTTACCACATTATAGAAGTATGGGAGTCTGCACAATATAGAGGTATGGGAGTCTGCAAAATATAGAGGTATGGGAGTCTGCACAATATAGAGGTATGGGAGTCTGCACATATCACCTATATATATCAGCTCTGCTGCTGCTGTCTTGCACCGGACTAGAGTAGAGATCAGGAAGGGGGGAAAAGTCTAGAGAGGAATGCAGTAACTATTTACATTGAGCTATAACAGAACAGTGACACCTAGAGGTAGAAATGAAAAGTGCAGGCACAAATTTGATTTTCTCTGGCACCGCTATTTCCGTGAGATTGTGTTTAATTTGCAGGTGTCAGGGAGCAGCTTTTTCAATGCGGGAGACTCCCGGACCTTCCGGGAGAGTTGGGATGTCTGTTAATACACATCAGAAAAGCTACAGTTAGGTATTGAAATCTTCCATTCGCTACTTTTGTTTGCTTGGCCAATAAAATTAGTGGAAACTTGAGGTGATCTTGTATGAGTTATTCATTTTAGTTATGTATAAGCTACATTAAAAGTGCATGTCCTGTTGCTTTTTTTTCTCTGGATTTTAGTATAACTCCGTTGCTAGACAAATGGCAACAACCTGGGAGGGGGATACAAATTGAAATAACACGTAGAATAAATAAAGATAAACTTTTTATTTATTTTTCCCCCGTGGATGGTTCCGTTTGTCTAGCAGTGTGGGTTGTTGAAGTTACTGTTGCTAAGGGCTACCCCCCATAATCTTGTGCTGTTTGACTTGTGGAACCATAGCATTTATCACAGAGTGATTGGAAGTATGCCGAGGCGTGGCTTGTGGCAAGGTGAAACTAGTGCACTGCTTTTCAAACCTGTCCTGAGGCCTCCCTAACAGGCCACATTTTGAGGATATCTGAACTGGAGCACTGGTGAAATAATCAGCTGATTAGTAACCATGGTATTTTTACCCCCTCTCATCCAAGGGAATCCTGAAAACCTGGCCTGTTGGGGAGTCCTGAAAATCTGGCCTGTTGGAGAGGCCTGAGGACAAGTTTGAAAACCAGTGAGCTAGTGTGACATATTGTTCCTCACTGGGGGATAAGATGAAGGAATAGCAGTGTCACAATTTTGGAGGAAAAATCTTTGAGTGAACAAGAAGGTGTTTTTTTATTATTGCCTTTTTTCTGTGGAGCTTAGAGGGCAAACACATCAGCAATCCAAGAACTGTGTTGTGAGGAAAAAACAAGTTTAATGCACGCAGTGCACATAATATGTGAGTGACATTTTTTAAATATATTCAGATTGCTGGAGTTGTTTCTCAGTAGCCAAAATCTCCCCACCACTTGCATTGTTTTGAATAGCAAATCTGAAGTAGACTGTTTGCAAATCTAGTATTGTGTGTCGCTTTAGTTCAGGCCAATCCTGAACACTCAAAATTAGCCCAGAAGAGGAAAGAGCTCTATCAAGGAAAATACTACATGTATAGCACTCAGGAGGTTAATATAATATGCATCATCATAGATAAATGACATTAACGTACTGCAACTATTGAGGTTACTGATCTCACTAAGTGAGCAAGATGGCTCTACGTTAAAACTTAACTTTTATTTATTTTTTATTTTATGTGTAATCAGTACTAATAAAGTTAAAAACGCACCCAGGGGCTTTCCAGGACCCAAGTAAATTGACTGAATAGATTAAAACCCAACACTTATAGTAAACTACTTAGTGTATAGCGAAGCTAGAATGCACTTCATATATAGTTTGTCAGAGGTTGGATTGTAGCTACTAATAAAGAAAGAACACATGGCGTTCACTAATAGAGTGTAGTGGAGTATATCAAGTAACTCCTGAAATTAGAGTATGTGTGAACACAATATAACTAGGTAGAATAGTTGGACTTGTCACTACAATATTATTGACTCAATAGTCAGACTAGTGACTAACTCCCAAATTGCCACAGTTTAATATTGCGTATGCCATGAAGATATTCACTTATAATAGTGAACGTCACTGGCTTAACAGTATTATGTATTTTATAAGATTGTTTAGAATTAAGAAATCCCAGGAATTATAATATAATCCTAAATTGGTTGTTATATATAAGTCTCCATGCAAGGTAGATTCCTTCTGTAATATGGCATAGAGTTAATATGTTGAATAAGGAAAATTCCCTTGTAAAGTAACAGCATGTATATACTACGTTGATAGGAGTTATTACAGGATATGTCTCGAGAGCTGAATAAGGTTAATATGTAGCGACCTGGTTGGTACCTGTAGCTAACTAGCTAACTTTTGTAAGCAGCACCAGTATAAAATTGTTACGAACTGGCATTGATCATATCCTATATAGAGTTAATCATTTATAAATACGCAAGTATATCAGCTGGAGGAAAGTTCCTATACTCATTTGCTGTGGTTATAAAGATCTAAAGGAATACCGCTGTGTCCACTACTTCACAAGATAAAGCGTGTGTCTCTGAAATAAATAACATTCCACCTTGAAATAAAAACTGTTAATTGCTGCTGTGTGGAGGAGCTGTAGCGAGTTGGTCCACAGCACTTCCAGAGTTAATCAACTTGTATTTATGTGTTAGTTCGTACTGCTACATAATTGTTACTAAATAGCTGCAAAGGAAGGAGAGCGCTAAATTGTGCAAGTGTTTGCTAGAACTCCTACCTTTAAATCCACCATTAAGTAAAACAATACCTGTTATTAAAGGTCTATTAAACTCACAAATTGCAAGTTCGATAGAATATGATTTAACTAGTGCTAGGATAGGCAATCGCTGAGTTGTGCAAATAAACACTGTTAGTTACTACTGTGTGGAGAAGCTAAAACAAGTTAGTCCACAGCACTTCAGGAGTTAAACACCCTATATTAATTTGTTAATTTGTGCTGCTACACAATTGTTTTTAAGATAGGAGAGCACTAAATTTTACAAGTGTTTGCTAGGACTTTTATCTTTAAATCCACAGTTTAAGTAAAATAATACCTGTTATACAGATCTGTTAAACTTACACATTGCAAGTTCGGTAGAATATAGTTTAACTAGTGAAAGTATAGGAGAACGCCAAGTTGTGCATATGTCTGCTAGGACTCCACCCCTTAAATCCACACTTTAAGTAAAGCGATATCTGTTATTAGAAGTCTGTTAAACTCGCACATTGCAAGTCCGGCAACTAACTAGTGAAAGTATAGGAGAACGCTAAGTTGTGCATATGTCTGCTAGGACTCCACCCCTTAAATCCACACTTTAAGTAAAGCGATACCTGTTATTAAAAGTCTGTTAAACTCGCACATTGCAAGTCTGGTAGGATATAGTTAAACTAGTAACAGTGAATGCTCCCTGAAGACTTTTCTGTTCAGGGAAGCCTACCACCCAACTCAATAATAAATTAATTTCACTTACCTAACATTTTCCTCATCTTTCTCAAACTTGCAGTCCTCACCTCCTGTTTCTCAACCTCCTACCCTTCTAGATTGTAAGTTCCCACAGGAATAGGGCCCTCAATCCCTCCTGTATGTGTTTGTAAATTTTGTCCTGTATCTTACAAGTCTTGTATTGTTTTATTTAAATGAATTGTATCCATGGACAGTGCTGTGGAATATGTTGGCGCTTAATAA
This sequence comes from Bombina bombina, assembly GCF_027579735.1. Taxonomy (NCBI): domain Eukaryota; kingdom Metazoa; phylum Chordata; class Amphibia; order Anura; family Bombinatoridae; genus Bombina; species Bombina bombina. Next base: position 73,086,532 of record NC_069504.1, on the reverse strand, counting down.
AGTATAATAATAATAATAATTTTATATATATATATATATATATATATACATAAGCTCCCTGAGGCAATCTAAAATACAGGAGCTCCAGGACTCCTCACCATTACCCTAACGTCCCTAACATGTTTCGCCCTAACGGCTTTTTTTAAAAAAAAAAAAAGTTAAGTTTTAACATAGAGCCATCTTGCTCACTTAGTGAGATCAGTAACCTCAATAGTTGCAGTACGTTTATGTCATTTATCTATGATGATGCATATTATATTAACCTCCTGAGTGCTATACATGTAGTCTTTTCCTTGATAGAGCTCTTTCCTCTTCTGGGCTAATTTTGTTAGTTCATTATTACATAGCACCTATTCTATCCCATACAACTCTATTACAGGGAGGAATTCCCTTGGTATAATAGTGGGAAACAGATGGTTAATAATTACAATATATTATTCAGACTTATGTAGTGCCGTTGGCCCCTTTTTCTTTTTAATCCTGAACACTCTTGCACCTGTACGGCAATACATTTTTTTATTTATTCATAAAAGCATTGTGTGTTATGACTGCACAAGCTGTATGTAAATCATTTCAGTGAAAAATCCAAAGTTTGTGAAAAAGATACATTTATTTTTATATGATTGCATTGTCGGTGAAATGGTGGCATGAGATATACCAAAATGATGGTCTAAGATCACTACCTTGGGTTGTCTACTTAAAATAAATTATATCGTTTTGTTGGGTAAATAAAATAAAAAGCTAAAAATTCTCCTGTACTTTGAGATTGTTTTTCTCTATAATTCCCAGTACTGAAAGGATTAATTTACTTCGGTAATCAACTGTCTTTCTCTTGCTATCCTTTGTTAAAAAATAAATAAAAAAAACATACCTAGATTGACTCAAAAGCAGCAATGCTCTGCTGGTAGCTAGCTGGTGATTGGTGGCTGCACACGCATGTCTCTTACCATTGGCTCCCCGGATGTGTGCAGCTAGTTCCCAGTAGTGCATTACTGCTCTGTTGCTGACTTTAACTATGTGTTTAACACATTTGCTGGCGTTAAACACCAGTGCAATAATTGAATGCTGTAGCACAAAAGAGCATTATCTTTTTGTACATTTGTCTCTTTAAATATTGTTTAAAAGTATATGAAGCACAAAATTGTTCTTTCATGATTTAGAAAGAGCATGCAATTTTAAACAACTTTCTAATTTACTTCTATTATCAATTTTTCTATTTCCTGAAATGTAAGTCTACAGATGCCTACCTAGGTAGCTCTTCAACACAGAATACTATGGGAACGAAGCAAATTTGATAATAGAAGTAACTTGGAAACCTTTTAAAAATAGTGTGCTCTGTCTGAGTCACAAAAGAATATTTTGGGTTTCATATCCCTGTTAATATGGTGTCTCCTTTTATTACTTTTTTAACCTCTAATGAGGTTAGAGTACATGAATAACCATTTACTACCAGCAATAATCCTGCCTATTGTTGTGAACACTGTATACATATATTTTACTTATGTAAATCTGCACATACCTATACTATATGTATCTGATAGTGTATTATAGTGCTATATTTGCTGTGTTTGGCTTTGCCAACAGCGTGCAAGCTCCTGTCTGCTTTGCTGTTCTTTGAGTCAGAATTAATCATATCATTATTGCTGCTCTGATATGATAACCTGTCTCTTAACATTTATTTTTTTGTGCTGATTTAAGAAAGAGAGTGATGTTCTTATGACAAAATACATTTCACACCATTAGTTTAACTAGGCAGGTGGCAGATGCAGAAGTCACGTGATCTGTGTGCCCAAGGCAGATATTTCATATGTGCTTTGTCTAGTAGGCCGTGTATTTAAGGGAGCTGGAAAAATCAGTGAGAAAATGGTACCTCGTCTGGCGGAGAAGAAAGAAAATTTACACTTTGTAAATAAGCACAAACTCAATTTATTTAAATAATTAAATTTAGAAATAAAAGATACACGCCCCAAAGTATAAGATTTCAAACTTATTTGAAAGTGATTTTGAAAGTGGTCAAAGGGATACTAAACCCATTTTCTCCAACATTGGTGTGTCCGGTCCACGGCTTCATCCTTACTTGTGGGATATTCTCTTCCCCTACAGGAAATGGCAAAGAGAGCACCCAGTCATTCTCTTTGCCGCTCTGAACAAGTAGCATCTCCACGGGGATGGTAAAGAGTATGTGGTGTTAGTTGTAGTTTTTTATTCTTCTATCAAGAGTTTATTTTAAAATAGTACCGGTTTGTACTATTTACTCTTTAAACAGAACTCTTCATCCTTTTCTGTTTTAGAGGAGTATGATTTTAGCAGCAGTAACTAAAATCAATTGCTGTTCCCACGCAGGACTGTTGAGCCCAGAGAACTTCAGTTGGGGGGAACAGTTTGCAGACTTTTTCTGCTCAAGGTATGATCAGTCATATTTCTAACAAGACATGTTAATGGTAGAAGACTGTCAGTTTTCCCTTAAGGGGTAAATAAGCCATTTTCTTAGACTCATAACACATTAAGGCATACAAATGGGCTATACACTGGTTGACACTATTGTGGGCTAAATCGATTGTTTTATTTCATATTTTAATGGCATTTAGAGTGTTTTGTGCACTTAAAAGCACTTTGGGAGCGTTTTTTATCGCCTGGCATTGAGTTAGACGGCTATTTCAGTCAGGAAGGCCCCTTCACTCTGGTATGCAGAGGAAGGAGGCCCCGTTTTCGTGCCTCAATTGCGCAGTTTACTTCCATGGCAGTGCATGCAGCTTCATGTGAGGGGTCCTGTGGCATACTAAAACGGACTCTGGAAGGTTTATTTCTTTGCTGAATAACTCTCAGGGAAGGTAAAAAGCCGCAGCAAGGCTGTGGCTGTGTTTGTAGTGTACTAAAATTGTCTAATTGAACAAATAGCTCCGGTTTGCTCATTTTAAGGGTTAAAGTCTTGAAACTTGGTGTGCAATACTTTCAGGGCATTAGGACTCTGGGGTGAAAATTTTGTAAAAATCGGACATTGCCTTCATTGTTTTTCAATATATCAGAAATAAAGTGTGCCTGTTTATTATTTAAAGGGACAGTAACGCTTTTCTTTAAAAACGCTTTTATTGCATTATTAGCCTGCCAAATTCTGTCTAACATGTCTATACCTTCAGATGGCTTATGTTCTGTGTGTATGAAAGCCAAGGTGGTTCCCCCAATTAATGTTTGTGCAAATTGTGTCATAGCGTCCAAACAAAGTATGGACAGTACTGCCACATTGAATAAGATTGCCCAAGATGATTCTTCTAATGAAGGTAGTGGGGATAGTTCCTCATCCTCTCCTTCTGTGTCAACACCAGTTTTGCCCGCGCAGGCGATACCTAGTACATCTAGCGCGCCAATGCTTGTTACTATGCAACAGTTAACAGCAGTAATGGATAATTCTATAGCAAATCTGTTATCCAAACTGCCATCCTACCCTAGAAAGCGTGACAGCTCAGTTTTAAATACAGAAGATGAGCAGGTTGGCGCTGAGGACAATTTATCAGTTATACCCTCACATCAATCTGAATTGGCAGTGAGGGAGGGCCTGTCTGAGGGGGAAATTTCTGATTCAGGAAAAGTTTCTCAGCAGGCAGACACTGATGTCGTAACATTTAAATTTAAGTTAGAACATCTCCGCGCCATGCTTAAGGAGGTCCTAACTACTCTTGATGACTGTGATTCTTTGGTAATTCCAGAGAAATTGTGCAAGATGGACAAATTCTTAGAGGTCCTAGTGCATGCTGATGCCTTTCAGATACCCAAGCAGGTGGCGGATATAGTGACTAAGGAGTGGGAAAAGCCAGGTATACCTTTTGTTCCACCTCCTATATTCAAGAAAATGTTCCCCATTGTTGACCCCAGAAGGGACGCATGGCAAACTGTTCCTAAGGTTGAGGGAGCAGTGTCAACGTTAGCTAAGCGCACAACTATTCCTATTGAGGACAGTTGCGCTTTTAAAGATCCTATGGATAAAAAATTGGAAGGATTGCTAAAAAAGATATTTGTTCAGCAAGGTTTCCTGCTTCAACCAATCTCGTGCATTATTCCTGTCACCACGGCAGCGTATTTTTGGTTCGAGGAACTAGAAAATTCGCTCCAAAAAGAGACTCCATATGATGAAGTCATGGACAGAATTCACGCACTAAAGTTGGCTAATTCCTTTATTTTGGATGCCGCTTTCCAATTGGCTAAGTTAGCGGCGAAAAATTCAGAGTTTGCAATAGTGGCGCGCAGAGCGCTTTGGCTAAAATCCCTTTTCGGGCCGGAATTGAAAGAGATTATTTCAGACATTACTGGTGGAAAGGGACATGCCCTCCCACAGGATAGGCCTTTCAAGGCTAAGAACAAATCTAATTTTCGTTCCTTTCGCAATTTCAGGAACGGACCGAATCCTAACTCTGCGGCCTCCAGACAAGAAGGCAACTCTTCCCAGCCTAAGCCAGCATGGAAACCATTGCAAGGCTGGAACAAGGGTAAACAGGCCAAGAAGCCTGCTGCTGCTACCAAGACAGCATGAAGGGGTAGCCCCCGATCCGGGACCGGATCTAGTAGGGGGCAGACTTTCTCTCTTTGCTCAGGCTTGGGCAAGAGACGTTCAGGATCCCTGGGCACTAGAAATAGTCTCTCAGGGGTATCTTCTAGAGTTCAAGGAACTTCCTCCAAGGGGAAGGTTCCACATGTCTCGCTTATCTTCAGACCAGATAAAGAGACAGGCATTCTTACATTGCATAGGAGACCTATTAAAAATGGGAGTGATAAACCCAGTTCCAACAGCGGAACAAGGTCTGGGATTTTACTCAAACCTGTTTGTAGTTCCCAAAAAAGAGGGAACTTTCAGGCCAATTCTGGATCTAAAAATTCTAAACAAATTCCTCAGAGTTCCACCATTCAAAATGGAAACCATTCGGACAATTTTACCAACAATCCAGGAGGGTCAGTATATGACTACCGTGGACTTAAAGGATGCGTACCTGCATATTCCTATCCACAAAGATCATCATCAGTTCCTGAGGTTCGCCTTCATGGACAAACATTACCAGTTTGTGGCTCTTCCGTTGGGTTTAGCCAGAATCTTCACAAAGGTGCTAGGGTCCCTTCTAGCGGTTCTACGACCGAGGGGCATAGCTGTAGCACCTTACCTAGACGACATTCTAATCCAAGCGTCGTCTCTTTCCAAAGCAAAGGCTCATACAGACATTGTTCTAGCCTTTCTCAGATCTCACGGGTGGAAGGTGAACGTAGAAAAGAGTTCCCTGTCTCCGTCAACAAGAGTTCCCTTTTTGGGAACAACAATAGATTCTTTAGAAATGAAGATCTTCCTGACAGAGGTCAGAAAGTCAAAGCTTCTAAACGCTTGTCAAGTTCTTCACTCTATTCCTCAGCATTCCATAGCTCAGTGAATGGAAGTAGTAGGATTGATGGTTGCAGCAATGGACATAGTTCCTTTTGCTCGAATTCATCTAAGACCATTACAACTGTGCATGCTCAATCAGTGGAATGGGGACTATGCAGACTTGTCTCCCCAGATTCAAGTAGACCAGATAACCAGGGATTCTCTCCGCTGGTGGTTGTCTCACGAAAACCTGTCTCAGGGAATGAGTTTCCGCAGACCAGAATGGGTCATTGTCACGACCGACGCCAGTCTCTTAGGCTGGGGTGCGGTCTGGGACTCTCTGAAAGCTCAAGGTCTATGGTCTCGAGAAGAGTCTCTTCTTCCGATAAACATTTTAGAACTGAGAGCGATATTCAATGTGCTCCTGGCGTTGCCTCACCTAGCAAAGGCCAAATTCATAAGGTTCCAGTCGGACAACATGACGACTGTAGCGTACATCAATCACGTCACTCCTGCCACCTATCTGCAATTCACATCCCAGGAGTGGACAACTGGGAGGCGGATTATTTGAGTCGTCAGACTTTTCATCCGGGGAAGTGGGAACTCCACCCGGAGGTTTTTGCCCAGTTAACTCAACTATGGGGCATTCCAGATATGGATCTGATGGTGTCTCGCCAGAACGCAAAGGTTCTTCGATACGGGTCCAGATCCAGGGATCCCAAGGCGACACTGGTGGATGCATTAGTGGCGCCTTGGTCGTTCAACCTAGCATATATATTTCCACCATTCCCTCTCCTTCCCAGGCTTGTAGCCAGGATCAAGCAGGAGCAGGCCTCTGTGATTCTAATAGCCCCTGCGTGGCCACGCAGGACTTGGTATGCAGACCTGGTGAATATGTCATCGGCTCCACCATGGAAGCTACCTTTGAGGCAGGATCTTCTAGTACAGGGTCCGTTCGAACATCCAAATCTAGTCTCTCTCCAACTGACTGCTTGGAAATTGAATGCTTGATTCTATCTAAGCGTGGGTTTTCAGATGCAGTCATAGATACTCTGGTTCAAGCCAGAAAACCTGTAACTAGGAAGATTTACCATAAGATATGGCAAAAATATATCCGTTGGTGTGAATCCAAGGGATTCCCTTGGAGTAAAATTAAAATTCCTAGGATACTTTCCTTTCTCCAAGAAGGTCTGGATAAAGGTTTGTCAGCTAGTTCCTTAAAAGGACAGATATCTGCTCTGTCTGTTTTGTTACACAAACGTCTGGCAGCAGTGCCAGATGTACAGGCGTTAGTTAGAATCAAGCCTGTTTACAGACCCATGACTCCTCCTTGGAGTCTAAATTTAGTTCTTTCAGTTCTTCAGGGGGTTCCGTTTGAACCCATGCATTCCATAGATATTAAGTTACTATCTTGGAAAGTTCTGTTTTTGGTTGCTATTTCTTCTGCTAGAAGTTTCTGAATTATCTGCTTTGCAGTGTACTTCTCCCTATCTGGTATTTCATACAGATAAGGTAGTTTTACGTACCAAGCCTGGTTTTCTTCCAAAGGTCGTTTCCAACAGGAATATTAACCAGGAAATTCTTGTTCCTTCTCTGTGTCCGAATCCAGTTTCAAAGAAGGAACGCTTGTTACACAATCTAGATGTGGTCCGTGCTTTAAAGTTCTATTTAGAAGCAACAAAGGATTTCAGACAGACATCATCCTTGTTTGTTGTGTATTCTGGTAAGAGGAGAGGGCAGAAAGCTTCTGCTACCTCTCTTACTTTTTGGCTGAAAAGCATCATCCGATTAGCTTATGAGACTGCCGGACGGCAGCCTCCTGAACGAATTGCAGCTCATTCTACTAGAGCTGTGGCTTCCACATGGGCTTTCAAGAACGAGGCTTCTGTTGATCAGATCTGTAAGGCAGCGACTTGGTCTTCTCTGCATACTTTTGCCAAATTTTACAAATTCGATACTTATGCTTCTTCGGAGGCTATTTTTGGGAGAAAGGTTTTGCAAGCCGTGGTGCCTTCCGTTTAGGTAACCTGGTTTGCTCCCTCCCTTCATCCGTGTCCTAAAGCTTTGGTATTGGTTCCCACAAGTAAGGATGACGCCGTGGACCGGACACACCAATGTTGGAGAAAACAGAATTTATGTTTACCTGGTAAATTTCTTTCTCAAACGGTGTGTCCGGTCCACGGCCCGCCCTGGTTTTTAATCAGGTTTGAAAATTTTCTTTCTTTATACACTACAGTCACCACGGCACCCTATAGTTTCTCCTTTTTCTCCTAACCGTCGGTCGAATGGCTGGGGGGCGGAGCCAGAGGGGGAGCTATATGGACAGCTCTTGCTGGGTGCTCTCTTTGCCATTTCCTGTAGGGGAAGAGAATATCCCACAAGTAAGGATAAAGCCGTGGACCGGACACACCGTTGGAGAAAGAAATTTATCAGGTAAACATAAATTCTGTTTTTTATGATTTAGATAGAGCATGCAATTTTAACCCCTTAATGACCACAATGTACCCTGTATGTCACTGGTCATTAAGGGTTTTTTCAGGACATAATAGCACAAGTCTAGGAAAAAGACGCTATTAATACTCTCCCTCCAGCAGGCTTTGTGGAATAGAGCAGTCTCAACACTGGTGGCAAGACCACGCTATAAAACAATCAAGTCCCAAAAAAAGGTCAGTGACATACAGGGTACGTCGCTGGTCCTTAAGGGGTTAAGCAACTTTCTAATTTACTCCTATTATCACTTTTTCTTCGTTCTCTTGCTATCTTTATTTAAAAAGCTGGAATGTAAAGCTAAGGAGCCAGCCCATTTTAGATTCAGCACCCTGGAGAGCGCTTTCTTATTGGTGGTTGACATTTAGCCACCAATAAGCAAGTGTAACCCAGGTTCTGAACCAAAAATGGGCCACCTCCTAAGCATTACATTCCTGCTTTTTAAATAAAGATAGCAAGAGAACGAAGAAATTTGATAATAGGAGTAAATTAGAAAGTTGTTTAAAATTGTGTGCTCTATCTGAATCATTAAAGAAAAAAATGTGGGTTTAGTGTCCCTTTAATTTCTCAGACTACCTCCCTCCGCAGCCTTCATAAGCATGTATTGGTAGAAAACCGTGAGAAAGCTTTAAAGGGGTGAAACCCAATATCTTTCTTTCATGGGTGAGATAGAGCACTGGTTTTCAGACCTTTCCTCAGGCCTCACCAAAGGTCCAGGTTTTCTGGATTACCTTGGATGAGAGCAGGTAAAATAACCATGGTGTCAGGGTTTTTTCCCTGTTGTGTTTGCCATGTGCTGCTGGCAGCAATTTTACTCACCTCTCTTCCTGACTATGGTGCATACTGTGTGAAGCTGCTCATTTCCTGCACTTCCTTTTATGGCCAGATTGGTGTGCATCATCCATGTGACTCAGAATTGTGATGTCATCACTTATTATTTAAAGGGCCTCTGTTCAGTATGATTTGCCTTTGCGTTGTCTCAGACCTGTTTGTGAGAGTTCCCGTGTATTACCTGGCTGCCTGACGTCCTTCCTGATCCCTGGCTTGTTCCTGACTCTGCTGTTTTCCTTGTTCCTGATTCCGGCTCGTCTGACTATTCGCTTTGGCTCCTGACTCGACTCATCTGACTACCAGCTCTGGTTTTGACTCCTGGCTTGTTATTTGACTTGTGGACTTTTTATTATTTTTTGCTATTAATAAAGGTGTGATTATTTTTGCACTTCTCGTCTCAGTCTGATTCCTGGCACCCTAACATATGGTTACTAATCAGCTGATTATTTCACCTGTGCTCCTGTTCAGATATCCACAAAATGTGGCCTTTTAGGGAGGCCTGAGAACAGGTTTAAAAATCCAGTGAGGTAGAGCGTACTATTTGTAATCAACTTTCTAATTTACTTCTATTATCAAATTGTGCTTTTAGTATTTTTAGTTTGAAGAGTTTATCTAGGTAGGAAGGCTCAGGAGCATACAAATTGTGCAGCATTGTATGGCAGCAGTTTTACAACAGTGCTTTCAACAATGTTATAGATTGTGCAAACACTGCTGGCATCAAGTGCTGAAGACTATGTAAGTCCTGCCATAAAGTGCTCTGGACACTTGCACACTTTCTGAGCGTACCTAACTGCTTTTCAACAAAGAAGTTCATTTGATAGTAGAAATATATTGCATGCTCGCTTGAATCATTTTTCTGTGGGGGATCCCTTTAAAGCAGTAGTGAAATAATGGTTGGATAGGATGTCACTGTGTGGTTTAGTGGTATATTACAAATCAAGCCATTTCCGACTTCAGTTATAACTGTAGGCATTGGGGTAATGACGTGATGGCTCTGAGTGACTATTATACGCACTAATTATTTTTAAGATATTTTTAACTGCTCCTAAATGTTACAATAAAGATACTCCATTAGTTCCTGTATTGCCTTTAGGAGCCTGAGCCTGTTAGAAATAGGCACGTGAGTGAAATGTAGCTTTTGTAGCTATTAAATGTGAATACACACTTGGCAAAAAATTCGAATTTCAGCTAAAGGTTTCACTGCACTGTTGAGATTTCTTTTGTTTGAGAAAATTGTGGTAGACTCAATCAATAAATTAACGCATGAAGATTTAGTTTTTTTTTAAAATAAATATACAGGTCTATTAATATACATGAATAATTTATACTGATTTATTGATTTTACATCATCACAGATTTTCTGACCTTGAGTTTTTTGGGTTGTGATTATATAAGCGCTTTATTCATTAAAGGTAGATTGCAGTGGGAAAATATTACATGCTCCAATTTTGTCCCTTTAATTGTTAGAATTACACGGGGAATATTTATTTTAATTGAATGGATTGTGACATACTAGATATGTGCTTGTTGGTAATGCGCACAATATTCCATACAAATTACAGTATGACTATTCAAATACATAGTTTGTTTATACGCTTATTATATTGTATGATTCATATGGGCATATAACGTTGTGGCATTAGGAGGTGGAAACTTCACAAAAGGCAGAGACGTCTCCTTATCTGCTATATGAACCTCCCATTTTCTGCTACTGGTTTGTTTTATTTCTACCAGTTTGAGGTCTGGTAGTTTGGGCTATAGGTCTACTCATCTGGCCACTCCTTGCCTGTACCCTGCTTTGGTACCAATAGTAAAACTACCAGTATTACCCAACCTGCCCAGGGTTATTGACAGGGTTTATGGCACTGCAACAATTCACACTGGGGCAGGGGTTGGGGGTCTACTGGTTCAGAATTAAGAGATTTTAAGAATATTGAAGAATCAGCCACTCTCTGTTTTTGGAGTCAATACAATACTGTTTTGTATATAGCTATATATAGATGTATTATTATTAGTTTATTATTTCTTTCTTTCTTAAGTGCCAAATATATTCTAGGAGTTATAACTATGGGACTTTTGGGATTTATAAAGCTGTGTTCTGGGCTATTTGTGCAGAAATAGGCAGGTACTATCATATGCATAAATTACCCCCACCCCACAAGTTCACTGTGATATCGAATAATTTTAGACCATCGAGTCGATAATTAAATTCAACTCAAAGTGAATATTTTAGTGCTTAAAAAGACAGTCTACACTAGAATTTTTATTGTTTAAAAAGATAGATAATCCCTTTTATTACCCATTCCCCAGTTTTGCCCAACCAACAGTGTTATATTAATATACTTTTTACCTCTGGGATTACCTTGTATCTAAGTCTTTTTATAGACTGCCTCCTTATTTCAGCTCTTTTGACAGACTTGTATTTTAGTCAATCATTGCCGACTCCTAGGTAACTCCACGGGCGTGAGCACAATGGTTTTATATAGCACACAGGAACTAACACCCTCTAGCTGTGGAAAATTTGCAAAATGCATTCAGATAAGAGGTGGCCTTCAAGGACTAAGAAATTAGCATATAAGCCTACATAGATTTAGCTTTCATTTAAGAGTAGCAAGAGAACAAAGCAAAATTGCTGATAAAAGTAAGTTGGAAAGTTGTTAAAATTACATACCCTATCTGAATCATGAAAGTTTATTTTTGACTAGACTATCCCTTTAAGTATTGTTGTTATAGACTCAGCCCATTTGAATCTGTGGCAGTTCTAGGTAACCAAGGGGTGCAAGTCCCCCCAATATTCTATTTTACACCCCCATTGGCTGAAGAGGAGGTTAAAAAAGGTCAGAATTAAAACTCCCTGTTCTGTCCTTTAGGCAGGCCACATCCCACATCTGCCTAACCACACCCCTGGACCACCTGGCTCTGCCCTTAAAGACCTGTGACTCCATAGAACACCTGTAACTATGCCTCCGCCCAATCTGTCCCCACCTGTGGAACACCCAATACTAAACCCAGGAGTGTTTGCCAACTCATAAGATTTCTGGAACGGCCACTTGTTTGAATGGACATGTTCTTGAGAACAATGGTTTGTAGTTTAAATGATCAAGAAAAATCTTTTTTTTTCTTTTTAATAATAATAATAATAATAATAATAATTTTAATTTATACAAAAATATAAAGGATTAATTTCTCATACAGTTAATACCATGTAGCTGGTAGCATATGATATGGAAGCAAATTTTACAGCACATTGTCCCTTTAGGGGAAGAGAAGGACTTCCCCCTCTTTTGTATCTACTGCACGTGTATAAATAACAATGAACGTTCAAACTACCATATGTAGGTTTTGGGTTGTAACTTGTTAGCAATGACCCCTATTTCCATCTAAAGGGGAGGAGAGTCCACGACTTCATTACTTGTGGGAAATAAGAACCTGGCCACCAGGAGGAGGCAAAGATACCCCAGCCAAAGGCTTAAATACCTCCCCCAGAAATGTTGGAAGATTCAGAGTAGTCTCTTATGATGGGTAGTACTCTTCGAAATGGGACTGGAGTTTTAAGTAGTCCTGTCAGCCTCTCAGTGAGAGCATGGGTGAGAGTCCGGAGATGCAGGGAGAGTCTTTCTGCGAAACCATCCCGACTCATATTAACAGCTCCATAAGCAATCGGCGTTGACGAGTTTTTCTGCTTGCTTCTTACACTCAAGTCCATGTCAGGAGCGATGCTACTACACTGTGACACTTTAGAGGCCGTGTTCCTGTTCCACGGCATAGATTCTGGTAAGATTGTTTCATTTTTATACACATAACAACGCTGAAGACCAGGGTCACAGTGTGATGCCTTTTATCTTTATAGAATCAAGGGTTAACATCCCTAGTAAGGGGATTATTGAACAGGGGGGGTTTATATATAATATTGTCTATTGTCATTGCTGCAATATGTGTGAGATGAGGCTCTGGCAATGGGTGGACTTTAATTTCTTTCCGGGAGTATTTGCGCGGCTGTTTTTGGCGCGTTTTCTTCCTACTACAGGGGTGGTCCTGTGAGGCATTCCTGCTGACTGGGTGGGGCCTAATCTGCTTCCTTGCTGGACTGTCTGTGCAGGAGATGTATCAGTTTCTGTGGTTCGTGTCCTAGGAGGTGGTGAGTGCTCCGGCCATTGAAGGTTATAGAGGTGCCATTGTTTATATATTATAGCTAGTCCGTAACAAAGCCGCAAGCTATGGAGGACTCTGACGCGTTAGAGGGTACTCCCTCTTTAACCAAGTCTAGTACCTGTGTTTTTATTGTGAGGAGGTTCCAGTAGATCCGCTTGCTCAACTATGTTCCCCTTGCCTTGATAAGGTCTAGGCTTCTTGAAAGAAGAGAATGTCTAGTACTACTGAGCCGCCCACCACTGAGGGCTCCTGTGAGGTGCACCCCCTACATTAATCTCTGAGTACACATGCGCAGCGCCTCAGGGCATGTCTATCTCTCCTTCGGGGGAAATCTGTTGGCCGTCAGACTTTGCGGATCTACTGTAAACGGTGGTCTCAAAGGTGATTAGTGCCTTACCATGTTCTGCTAAGCGCAAGCGTAGGGTAAAATATGTCGATCTGGCCCAGGAGTCATATACTCCTATGGATATCTCGGAAAGGTTATCCGCTAACGAGGATGACTCCGACTCTTCGGAGGACGTTCCTGCTGGGTCGGAATCCATGTCATCTAAAGCTCCGTCTGCAGAGGAGCCTGACTTAAGGTTTAGGATGGAAATTTTGCGCTTTTCGCTGAAGCAGGTGCTTGCTAGTCTCGAGGTTCTGGAACCAAAACTACTAGAGGAACCCTTGATTCCTAAGCTTGATAAAGTGTATGAGGACAGGGTGGTACCTCAGACCTTCCCGGTTCCTGTTAAGGTGACTAATATTATTAAGAATGAATAGGAGAGATTAGGTTCTTCCTTTTCCCCTTCTTCTTCCTTTAAGAAACTGTTCCCTGTCCCGGACTCTCAGCTCGAGCTGTGGGGGACCGTCCCTAACGTGGATGGTGCTATCTCTATGCTCGCCAAGTGAATGACGATTCCTCTTGAGGATAGTTCGTTGTTCAAAGAGCCCATGGATAAAAAGTTGGGAAACATGTTGAGGAAGATGTTTCATCACACAGGGTTTGTTTTTCAGCCAGTAGCGGCAGTTTCTGGAGCTGCAACATATTGGTGCGAATCTCTGTCTGATATGGTCAAGAGGGAGACTCCCCTCAACGAAATACAGGAGAGAATTAATGCCTTGAGGGTAGCTAATTCTTTTATTTGTGATGCCAATATGCAAATTAATCACCTGAATGCTAAGGTATCAGGGTTTTCTGTACTAGCCCGCAGGGCTCTGTGGCTAAATTTGTGGTCTGCAGACATGACCTCTAAGTCCAGACTGTTATCCCTTCTCTTTCAGGGAAAGATCCTGTTCGGTCCAGGATTGGACTTGATCATATCCATGGTGACCGGAGGCAAGGGTGCTTTCCTACCGCAGGATAAGAAGGTTAAACCTAAGGGATCTACTTTTTGTCCCTTTCATGTGGACAAGGCCCAACGTTAGCAGCCCGCTGCAAAAGCGGATCAGTCCAAGGGTGCTTGGAAGCCAGCTCAGTCTTGGAACAAGTCCAAGTAGAATGAGAAGCCCGCCGAAACAAAGTCGGTATGAAGGGGCGGTCTCCGGACCAAGTAGGGGGCAGATTATTTCTCTTTTCAGAGGCCTGGTTGCAGGACGTTCAGGACCCTTGGGTTCTGGAGGTTGTCGCCCAAGGATACAGGTGCAGATTCCTCCTGTCAAATCTGTCTTCCAGACCAGAAAAGAGAAGCCTCTCCTCACTCTGAGTTATTGTACTACTACCCCCAGCAGAAAGGGGGCTAGGGTTCTATTCAAAACTTTTCTCTTGTTAAGTGTATCCAGTCCACGGATTATCCATTACTTGTGGGATATTCTCCTTCCCAACAGGAAGTTGCAAGAGGATCACCCACAGCAGAGCTGCTATATAGCTCCTCCCCTCACTGCCATATCCAGTCATTCTCTTGCAACTCTCAACAAAGATGTAGGTAGTAAGAGGAGAGTGGTGTATTATAGTTAGTTTTTTTTTCTACAAGGTCCTTTCAATCATCCAAATCTAATTTCTCTGAGACTGACTGCATGGAGATTGAACGCTTGATCCTATCAAAGCGTGGCTTCTCAGAGTCAGTCATTGATACCTTAATACAGGCACGAAAGCCTGTCACCAGGAAAATCTACCACAAGATATGGCGTAAATATCTTCATTGGTGTAAATCCAAGAATTACTCATGGAGTAGGGTTCGGATTCCTAGGATGTTGTCCTTCCTCCAAGAGGGTTTGGACAAAGGATTATCAGCTAGTTCTTTAAAGGGACAGATTTCTGCTCTGTCTATTCTTTTACACAAGCGTCTGGCAGAAGTTCCAGACGTTCAGGCATTTTGTCAGGCTTTAGTTAGAATTAAGCCTGTGTTTAAACCTGTTGCTCCTCCATGGAGCTTAAACTTGGTTCTTAAAGTTCTTAAAGGGGTTCCGTTTGAACCCCTTCATTCTATTGATATCAAACTTCTATCATGGAAAGTTCTGTTTCTGATGGCTATTTCCTCGGCTCGAAGAGTCTGAGTTATCTGCCTTTGTGATTCTCCTTATCTGATCTTTAATTCAGATAAAGTAGTTCTGCGTACAAAACCTGGGTTTTTACCCAAGGTGGTTTCTAACAAGAATATCAATCAAGAGATTGTTGTTCCATCATTGTGTCCTAATCCTTCTTCAAAGAAGGAACGTCTTTTGCATAATCTAGACGTAGTCCGTACCTTGAAGTTTTACTTACAAGCTACTAAAGATTTTCGTCAAACATCTAACCTGTTCATTGTTTACTCTGGACAGAGGAGAGGTCAAAGGGCCTCGGCAACCTCTCTTTCTTTTTGGCTTCGGAGTATAATCCGTTTAGCCTATGAGACTGCTGGACAGCAGCCCCCTGAAAGGATTACAGCTCATTCTACTAGAGCTGTGGCTTCCACCTGGGCCTTTAAAAATGAGGCTTTTGTTGAACAGATTTGCAAGGCTGCGACTTGGTCTTCGCTTCATACCTTTTCAGAATTTTACAAATTTGATACTTTTGCTTCTTCGGAGGCTGTTTTTGGGAGAAAGATTCCTACAGGCAGTGGTTCCTTCCGTTTAAGTTCCTGCCATGTCCCTCCCATCATCCGTGTACTTTAGCTTTGGTATTGGTATCCCACAAGTAATGGATGATCCGTGGACTGGATACACTTAACAAGAGAAAACATAATTTATGCTTACCTGATAAATTTATTTCTCTTGTAGTGTATCCAGTCCACGTCCTGCCCTGTCCTTTTAAGGCAGGTCTAAATTTTAATTAAACTACAGTCACCACTGCACCCTATGGTTTCTCCTTTCTTGTCTTGTTTCGGTCGAATGACTGGATATGGCAGTGAGGGGAGGAGCTATATAGCAACTCTGCTGTGGGTGATCCTCTTGCAACTTCCTGTTGGGAAGGAGAATATCCCACAAGTAATGGATGATCCGTGGACTGGATACACTACAAGAGAAATAAATTTATCAGGTAAGCATAAATTATGTTTTTGTGGTCCCAAAGAAGGAGGGCACGTTCCGCCCAGTTCTAGACCTAAAGTGTTTAGATCATTTCCATTTTGAACGATGGAACAGCCGGAAACTTGTTTGTTCTGCCCCTAGTTCAAGAGGGTCAGTTCATGATGACAATAGACTTGAAGGATGCTTACCTTCATGTGCCAATCCACAGGGATCACTTCAGGTTCCTGAGATTTGCATTTCTGGACCAACATTTCCAATTTGTGGCCCTTCCCTTTGGTCTGGCGACGGCCCCGAGAGTCTTCACGAAGGTTCTGAGGGCACTACTTGCAGTCACCAGGTCCAGAGGCATTGCTGTGGCGCCCTATCTGGAGATGATATCCTAGTCCAGACACCGTCGTTCAGTCTCGCAGAGGACCACTCGAGGGCCCTTCTGCTTTTGCTCCTATCTCACGGTTGGAAGATAAATTTATGAAAGAGCTCCTTGATTCCCAGCATCAGGTTGGAGTTCCTGGGAACGATAATAGATTCTATATCCATGAGAATATTTCTCACAGATCAGTGACGCAGGAAGATTGCATCTGTCTGTCTTGCCCTTCAGCCCTACTCCAGTCCCTCTGTGGCTCTGAGTATAGAGGTGATCGGGCTCATGGTAAGGATCGATGTCATTCCATTCGCCAGGTTCCATCTCAGACCTCTTCGATTGTGCATGTTGAGACAGTGGAATGGCGATCATACAGATCTATCCCCACAGATTTTTCTGGACGATCGGACGAGGGACTCCCTCTCTTGGTGGATCCATCCGGAACAACTGTTCCAAGGGACATCCAAGAGACCATCCTTGGAGATTGTGACCACGGACGCAAGTCTGGCAGGATGGGGAGCTGTTTGAAGTGCCAGGATGGCACAGGGAAGATGGTCTCGAGAAGAGTCTCTCCTCCCAATCAATATTCTGGAACTTCGAGCAATCTACAATGCTCTGAAGGCGTGGCCTCTTCTGGGGTCCTTCAGCGTCATCAGATTCCAGACAGACAGCATTACCTCGGTGGCTTACATCAACCATCAGGGCGGACGAGAAGCTCCCTAGCGATGAGGGAGGTTTCTCGGATATTGAAATGGGCAGAGTCCCACAACTGCTCGCTCTCAGCAATCCACATTCCAAGTGTGGACAACTGGGAAGCAGATTTTCTCAGCAGGCAATCCTTCCATCCGAGGGAATGTTCTCTCCACCCGAGGTGTTTGGGGAGATTTGTCACGAATAGGGGACTCCAGAGATAGGTCTCATGGTGTCCAGACTCAATTGCAAGCTACCCAGATACGGGTTGCGGTCCAGGTATCCCCAGGCAGGTACCTTGGGGGTTCAACCTAGTTTACGTTTTCCACCGTTGCCACTTCTACCTCGGGTAGTGGCCCACATCAAGCAGGAGCAAGCTTCGGCTAATCTGATTGCTCCGTCGTGGCTGCGGAGGACGTGGTTTGTGGATCTGGTGGGGGTGTCATAGTCTCCTCCATGGAGGTTACCCTGTCGCAGGGATCTGCTGGTACAGGGTCTTTTTCTTCATCAAAATCTAGATTCTCTGAGGCTGACTGCGTGGAGATGGAACGCTTAGTCTTGGCCAAGAGAGGGTTCTCTGAAAGAGTGATACTCTCGTTCAGGCCAGGAAGCCGGTCACTCGTTGCATCGATCATAAGGTGTGGAAGACTTACTTGTCCTGGTGTGAGAAGCATGGATATCCTTAGCACAAGTTAAGGTATCCAGGATTTTGTCCTTTCTCCAGGATGATCTGGAGAAGGGGCTTGCCGCCAGTTCCTTGAAGGGACAGATTTTGGCATTGTCTGTTCTTTTACACAAGAGGTTCGCTGAGATTCCTGATATACAGTCTTTTGTTCAGGCTTTGTCTAAAATCAGGCCTGTTTTTAGACAATCCGCTCTGCCTTGGAGCTTGAACTTTCTGAAGGTGTTGCAGAGGGTTCTGTTTGAACCTATGCACTCCATTGACATTAGGATTCTTTCTTGGAAGGTTCTATTTCTGTTAGCTGTTGCATCGGCACGCAGAGTATCTGTGTTGGTGGCCTTGCAATGTGAGCCTCCTTATCTGGTGTTTCACGCTGATAAGGCTGTTCTTCGCACTGGTTTGGGATTCCTTCCCAAGGTTGTTCCTTCTTTGTGTCCTAACACTCTTCTCCTAAGTAGATGTTACTTCATAATTTGGATGTGGTTCGAGCTTTGAAATATTTCGTAGCCTGAAGATAGAACTTCAGACAGACTACATCTCTTTTTGTGGTGTATTCAGGGAAGCGCAGGGGGCAGAAAGCCTCTGCAACTTCTTTGTACTTTTGGTTGAGGAGCATGATTCGCTTAGCCTACAAGACAGCGGGACATAAGCCTCCTCAGAGTATCACGGCTCATTCGACTAGAGCTGTGGCTTCTTCATGGGCCTTCAAGAATGAAGCTTCTATGGAGCAGATTTTTAAGGCGGCTACCTGGTCCTCCTTACATACCTTTAAACATTTTTACAAATTTGACGTTTTTGCTTTGGCGGAAGCAGTTTTTGGGAGAAAGGTTTTACAGGCTGTGGTGCCCTCAGATTAGGGTCTGCCTCTTGCCCTTCCGTTTTCACTCAGTGTCCTCTAGAGCTTGGGTATTTGTTCCCACAAGTAATGAATGAAGCCGTGGACTCTCCTCCCCTTTAGATGGAAAATATAAATTATGCATTCCTGATAATTTCATTTCCATCGTGGGGAGGAGAGTCCACGGCTCCTGCCCGTTGCTCCGGTGGGCGGACCTAAATTTAGTTTTTTTTTTTTCTTCTGGCACCATTTATACCCTGATATTTCTCCTACTGTTCCTTGTTCCCTTGGCAGAATGACTGGGGGATGAAGGAAGTGGGGGAGGTATTTAAGTCTTTGGCTGGGGTGTCTGCATCCTCCTGGTGGCCAGGTTCTTATTTCCCACAAGTAATGAATGAAACAGTGGACTCTCCTCCCCACGATGGAAATGAAATTATCAGGTAAGCACAATTTCTATTATTGTGGAGTACAAGGCAAACCAGTGAATAAAGAAAAAGCATACAAATCTACTATATTTGATCAGACAGCACTGCAGTATTCATTGCAAAAGGTTTGCTGGATATTTACAGTTTTATGCAATTTATGTCTAGTGTCCCTTTTTAAAGGTACACTGAACCCAATTTTTTTCTTCTGTGATTCAGATAGAGCATGCAATTTTAAGCAACTTTCTAATTTACTCCTGTTGTCAATTTTTCTTTGTTCTCTTGCTATATTTATTTGAAAAAGGCATCTAAGCTATTTTTTGTTTGAGTACGCTGGACAGCACTTGTTTATTGGTGGGTGAATTTATCCAACCAATCGGCAAGAACAACCCAGGTTGTACACCAAAAATGGGCCGGCATCTAAACTTACATTCTTGCTTTTCAAATAAAGATACCAAGTGAATGAAGAAAATGTGATAATAGGAGTAAATTAGAAAGTTGCTTAAAATTGCATGCTCTATCTGAATCACAAAAGAAAAATGTGGGTTTAGTGTCCCTTTAAGCTACCTCTTGGGGGATTACAATCTGCAAACGACAAGAAGCCCTTCACACCCACTTCCCTCTTTGTCCAGTTGTAGAGGTTTTTCCTTGGGGGAGACTGTGTTCCTCAGCACATTTTACTTTTGTGTTCCTTGTGGAGCTGCAGTGTTCCTACCCTACTTCAGTTATTTTATGACACCTAGTATCCCCCTATACCCTTCCTTACGTGTTATCATTGCTCTCCCTCTTTGAACTATTAGTGCACTTTCCATAGTCTCTCAGCACTATGCTTTCAGCAGCAGGTTATTTTTTTCAGTACAAAGCACCCATTCCACATTTCAGATGCTTGTGATATATCTTTGTGTCTTGTAGTACCTTCTTTTAAAGGGACAGTCTACACCAGAATCTTTATTGTTTAAAAAGATAGATAATACCTTTATTACCCATTGCCCAGTTTTGCATAAACAACACTGTTATATTAATACACGTTTTACCTCTGTGATTACCTTGTATCTAAGCCTCTGCAGACTGCCCCCTTATTTCAGTTATTTTGACAGACTTGCATTTTAGCCAATCAGTGCTGACTCCTAGGTAACTCCACGGGTGTGAGCACAATGTTTATCTATATGACACACATGAACTAATGCCATCTAGTTGTGAAAAAAAATGTCAAAATGCATTCAGATAAGAGGCGGCCTTCAAGGGCTAAGAAATTAGCATATAAGTTTACCTAGTTTTAGCTTTCAACTAAGAATACCAATAGAACGAAGCAAAATTGATGATAAAAGTTTATTTTTGACTAGACTGTCCCTTTAAGTCTCCTTTCTGGCTTGCAACAGAGATTTACAGCCCATTTCTCTGTTTCTTGCAAGTGGTCTACATAAATATACAGACCTATCTTTTGTAGAAACAACAAACATCTGATGCGCGTATTCATTGCAGCACATCCTGATTGATTTTGTATGCGTGGACCTTGGTAATTAGTCTGTGCTCATTGCAAATCTCATTTAATACAAATATTCCTCATGGGTTCCTCACACACTGAGGGTAATTATAGAGGGGATAGTGTCACATTGTGTTTAGGCTGCAGTGCCACGTTCGACTGGACATCAGCCTTGTATACACATTACCCTTTGTTAGAACAGCTTGTAATCCATCATCACTTGTTTGTAATGAGGATATAGGAAATCGAAATTGCAATACACTGTGATTTGAAGATTTTCAGGTGCTCTGGTCATGACCACATGCTAAACTTTGGTGAACTGACTTTCTGGTTTAGGAAATAAAATGTAGCCATGTTTTGTAGTGTGGGTACACCTACGGTTTTTTATATTATTGTGGCTTATTTTATTTTTATATTTTTTCTTCTCTCTACCTAACACATTTCAGTTTGTTTTCAATTGAGTTGTACAGTTTATA
>NC_069504.1:72982846-73062846 GCF_027579735.1 Bombina bombina | reverse complement strand
GATTGGAGGAAGCCGGATTCGTCATTTCTGACGTAAGCAGAGGTTTCCGACAGCAGTGGGAATCGATGGAGCAGCTTTCAGGATTAAAAGGTAAGTTTTTGAAGAAAACGTTTGAAATGTCAATTGTGATGAATTAAAGTGCCCTTGTTTTTAATAGGATTATTAAAAACTGGGCACTAATTCGTCAAAATTGAGCTTCACTTTAAGCAGGGTGTACACCAACCAGTACGTTTTACTGGATGATGTATGTTTGTCATTTTTGAACATTAAAATTTGAAGTATAACAACGATAATACTATAACAATGGTTAAATTAACTTGAACAGTTTTATAATCAACTTAGTGACAGTAGTAGTTAAAATAAAGAAAATAAGATAAATTAAATAAAAATAAAATTACAATTATAGTAAGGATTAAACCAGTGGTCCAACTATTTTACTTGTGGTTAATATATGCTTAGTGATGATGATGTTCAATAAGTACCTAGGTGATGGGGAAGAGACCAGCATTAGGTGGGGTATGCAATATAGAGTTGTGGAGATTATTCTCTTCTGGCTGCGTTCCATCTCAAGACCATGTATTCATGGGTTTCAATTTTGCCTGTTTTGAGATAGTGATACCTTTCTAATGAAAGTAAGGTTTCTACTTGTTTTTTTCCATGTTTGAGTAGACGGACCTTTGAGGATTTCCATTTCTGTGGGATGAAGATTTTTGCACTGCTAATCATGATATATAATAGTGAGTGTTTGACTTCATCTTTGAGGTTCTGGAGTTTATGGAATAAGAGAATGTCTGGATCAATGGGGATGTGTGAGGATAGATTTTGTTCATGTGTGCTAAAACATCCTGCCAAAAGGATCCCAAGTTATCACATTTCCACCAAATATGAAGAAGATCTACTTTTTCCCCGCAACCTCTCCTGCATCTATTGCTGGAATTTTTATACATTTATTGCAGTCTCATAGGGGTCAAATACCACTGTGAAAGGTATTTGTCGTTCATCTCCTGGATTTTGGATGTCACTTTTTTATGTCTGCTAAAAATCTTTCCCCATTCTTTTGGTGTCATGTTTATTCAATTGTGGCTGTATGAAGGGAGTGAGCTGGGACTCTGGGCTGGTATAATTTTATAAATTGAAGAAATAGTATGTCGGGGATAGTTTTGTGATCATGTGCATACGTTTTCGAATGCTGTCAATGGACGTGCTATGTTATGTTTTTGTTTGTGGGTGCTAAGGTAGTGGGACATTTGTGTATGTGTGCAGTGTACCAAGAAAGGGATGGGTTTACCCAATCTATTTGCCAATTCCTGTTTTTCAAGAATTTTTCCTGCTGGAGCAATACTTTTAAATATATACTCTCTTAGTTGAGGGTACTGTGATGTGTAGGTTTCTGTTTTTGATAAAAATGGGAAGTCAGGGTTGTTAAATATTGGGGTCAGTGGGGACGGCAAAGTTTTTAATTTTGACTTAACAAGTGCATAATAAAAATACATTGATTTAACACTTATTCTAAATTTTTTCTTCCCTTTTTCCGCCCCCTGTACCATTTGACTGACATCAGCCAATCACAGACTAGTCTGTGTATACCCTGTGAGCTTGTTCTACTCAATGCAGTAGAATTGCATAATTAACCTGATAAAGACATTGATTTAACACTTATTCTGAATTTTAAATGAGCAGTTTTTTTTTCTGGTAAATTTTCATGCCCCCTGTACCATTTGAAAGACATCAGCCAATCACAGACTAGTATACATATACCCTGTGAGCTTGTGCACATGCTCAGTAGGATCTCGTTTCCCAGAAAGTGTGAATATAAAAAGACTGCAAAATTTGATAATGAAAGTAAATTGGAAAATGTCTTGAAACTGCATTCTCTTTCTAAATCATAAAAGTTTATTTTGACTTGAGTGTCTCTTTAATGCATTGCTGGCTTTAGCTATGTTTTTAACTCCCACTTAGGGGTTGAACACTTTGGTAAAGTTTTACAAGAAGAACACAACCAGTGCCTATTGGGAGTGGTTGTTGCATGACCCATCAATCACTGCCCTGTGCCCCAAGCATTGCAGCTCCTAAGCAGATTTTTTCCTATGTATTTATCTTCTTTGTGGGGGGATTAAAACTTTTGAAGGTTATGTAGTTTCAGTAATGCAACCATTACATGCTCTAATGAATTCAGTGTTTTCCACAGAAAATTGTGCCTGCCGTGTGGCATTATGAAGTAGGCAGGTGGGGGTAGTGTAATACTTTGTAATATTATCACATTTTCTGCTATCCAAAGCACACATTAATTGCATAGTTTAACATAAATTTATTTAATGAATTTTCTGAAATAAACATTGAAAAATGTATTAACCAATTGTAGCTTAAAATTTTGGTCAGTAAAATCAGCCGTCTGGTGCCCTCAGTATAAAGGTCCTGGTAAGAAGATTGGAATTTGAGCAGCCTATATAAACGTAAATATAAAAAAGTAAATACAAGCACATTTCTCTGGTTTCTAAGTTGTGTATTCTGGCTTCTAATTTTAAAATAAAGTCGTCAACCCACAAAGGAATTGGCTTTTAAATTTGTGCAGTGACCTTAATTTTTTTCACTATGCCATGATTTATAATTGCTTCTCTGGCATATTTTTACTTTGTTTTCTCAGTCAAGTGGGGCAGTCAGTGTTATTTTTTTTGTGGTTTAAAAGATATAGGCTACCTAAATATTTTTAAAGTGAAGCTCAATTTTCATGTGAAAGTGTATGGTTTTTAAAAAACTATTAAAAACAGGGGCACTTTAATTCATGAAAATTGACATAACACCGTATTTTAAAAATACTTACCTTGTTCTTCTGAAGTGCCGGATCGCCGCTCTGAAACAATGCCCCACCTGCTTCTTCCTGGTTTACTTACCCAGCTATGCCGAAACCGGCTTCCTCCAATCACAGCGTTTCCTCAGGCAATAATTACCAGGGGGGGTGAAGCCGTGATTGGAGGATGCCGGAATCGTAATTGCTGACGAATGAAGAGGCTTGCGACGGGCTGGTGAAGCACTGGAGCGGCTTCAAGAAGAAAAGGTAAGTATATTTTTAAAAAAAACTGCTGAAAGGTCAATTTTCATGAATGAAAGTGCCCTTGTTTTTATTTTATTTTTTTAAAAACGGGCACTTTCACATGAAAATTGACCTTCCCTTTAAACCTAAACTTGTGACCTACTAGATCGCTAACCCCTCCTTTGCTCATTAATATGTAAGTTTTAAAGGGCTGGAGGATCCCTTCCATTTCTCATAGCAGAGTCACTTTATAAATAAATAATGCTTTTTCACCTCTACACTTCATTCAGGAAAATGTTGCTTCTTGTATTCTATTGTACTCCTCATAACCCACCAAATTTATTTTCAGCCAGACACCACAAATCCTCTGGTTTGTTTGCCTTTATTTGACTACAGAAACATCCTATTTGGCCTATCCATGTTTAGAATGGTTTCTCTATTTGTTGGTAATAGTTCTGCACAACAGCACTGCCTCACCCACTGACTTCATTTATCTTCTAGGACCATACCTAAAGCCTACGAAACCATTTAAAATCTCATCATCTTTTATATCTCTCAGATTTGTGTAATATGAGGATTGTTGTATGACCAGCTTTTAAGAATTCTGATAAATATGTGAAGAAAGGTCTCTTATTTCTGGAATAGGTGAAAATGCTTTTTAAAAGTATACAAATGTGTTTTTGATTGACTATATGTAGTGCTTTTATGGGACTTGTACGATTTGGGACCTTTTCCTGCTGTCCCTCCCATAGCTCACCAGGAGCTTTATAAAAGTCCCTGTTTGGTGAGGATCATCTAGCCATGCCACGGTTTTAAGCCACCAGCGTACCCATCCCAGATGATTTTCAGGAATGTTTGAACTGATTCAAGCAGGACTGTAGGAAGGGTATATGTTTCTACCCACTAGTACGGATATAATCCAGTGCTTGGACAAAATGCAGACGGACATTTGTTCGTCAGACATATGTCCCAGAGACTGTGTTCCGACGTCGGCCAAGGGCAGATACGCTCTAGAGTGCTCTGTTCTAATCAGAGCCTCGGGCGCCGCAACCGTCTCTGGGAACCTAGCCATGGCTCCCATCTCCCAGCGACGTGCTTTTAACTATCTGTCCATCTATCTATCTGTCTGTCTGTTTATTTTTTGATCTTTATCTATCTGTCTATCTTCGATCTGTATCCATCCTTATTTATCTATCTATTTATCCATCTCGTGGCCAGACTGTTATCCGACGGCCATTTGTCTGTCGTAATATTATCCGTCACACAAATGTTGGTCGGACAAATGTCCGTCGGATAACAGTCCGGCCACGATATAATCCTACCTCAAGTGTGATTTTTTTTTTTTTAATCAGGACGTATAAATCTGGTTAAATATAATCAGACCTATTGCGATTTATCCCCTTCATTACCCGCATCACATAAGCTGACATTGATTTAACTTTTAATTGCCCAAAACACATTAACAATTCAGGGGATGAATCACTGTTGTATAACACATTAACAGCAGTATTTTTAACCTTTTATGCCTTAAACACACTTGGACAGTTAGGGCAGGACTCAACAAATATATATTATATATATAATTGCATTTACTAAAACACATGGATTCCAACATACTTTAAAAATATAAACAAGACAGGTTTGTGTAAAGCACATCATCTTTATAGGTCACACAACTCTTACTCCTCTTGTAAAAACACAACCTCTATATAAAAAGAAACTGCAAGATACAGAACCTTGCATGCGCCAGCACTTTTACTGACAAACACGTGTAGATGAGTTGAAAGCCATCAACCTCCTTTGTAGCTAAATGCAGCCAGGCTGCAGGAGATGGGCAG
The DNA here is from genome assembly GCF_027579735.1 of Bombina bombina. NCBI lineage: Eukaryota > Metazoa > Chordata > Amphibia > Anura > Bombinatoridae > Bombina > Bombina bombina. Next base: position 73,057,977 of record NC_069504.1, on the reverse strand, counting down.
TATTAAAGCAGACAAGGGCTCAAAATCCCAGCCCCAGGTAGAAGGTTAAATCAATGCTGCATAACACATTATAGATTTGTAGTGATTTTAACCTTTGAGTGCTACCCTTATCTTGCTGTAGACTGTGATTGGTCACTTGAGTTGCATGCTATAACAGCTGAACACAGAGGAGGAAGTGACTGCTGAGACTGTCTTGTTGTGAGTAGTAAAGTATGTATATAATCCTGGTGGGTATTTGTTAAACCCAATTATGGGCATGTAGAAGGTCTCTCAGCTATGTACAGTGCACTCTGTTTACCCTATATAAATAAACACTGTGAAATATTATACAATCTAGGCTGATGATTCTTTCAGCAGGAACCTGCCTATCTAGGTGTGAATCAGTTCTTTTGAATGCAAGCTTTGCCCAGCACCTTTTGTTTATTGATGTGACATTTGCCAGTCTGTTACTCCTTTTACAGATATGCAGAGTATGACACATTCAATGAAAAAAATGTTCTGGATGAGAAAGGAAGCATAGTTTTATGTGCGGTTATTTCCAAATTATATGTTTACTTTTTGTGGGTGTTAAACTGTATGTCTCATAAAGTTAAAACAGATGTGTTAACACCGGACTTATTACCTGATAAATACTTGTATTATATGGTAGTGAGAGTCCACAATACAATACTCCTGGAAATTACTCTTTACCAATAGGAGGCAAAGATTCCCAATCTCCAAGAAACGTATAAAACTCCTCACAAATACCTCAGCCTAATATATAGTCAAATATAGTGAGGTAAAAAAAGGAATAAGAGCCATAAAAAGGAGAAAGTAAAAGATGTGCTCAAAAGGAAATTAAACCTAGCAAAACCTAGGGTGGGGTCTTGTGGACTCTCACCACTAAGAAATTAATGAATTTATCAGGTAAGCATACATTGTTTTCTTTCATACAGGTGGTGAGAGTCCTCAATCCATTACTCCTGGGAACTAATACCCAAGCCATGGAGTCCATGAATTATAACTTAAAGGGAAGGATTTTTCACTGAGACATTAAATACACAAACCCAATTACATTTTTAATGCACTTAAAATAAATCAGACAAAAATTCAAACTGCCTGAAGAACCTTTCTACCAAAGGCTGCCTCAGAAGAAGCAAATATATCAATATGGTAGAATTTTGAAAAAGTAAGCAAAGGAGACCAAGTAGCTGCCTTGCAAATCTGGTCCACTGAAGCCTCATTCTTAAAGACCCAGGAACTGATCTAGTAGAATGAGCAGTCATCTGTAGCAGTGGAGGCTGACCCGCCTCCAAGTAAGCCCTGTGAATCAAAAGTTTCAACCAAGAAACAGCGGAAAACTTTTGTCGTTTCCTAGAACCAGAAAAGTGAATGAACAAACTAGAAGTTTGTTTAAAATCCTTAGTAGCATTAATGTAATATTCCAGTGCCCTTACAACATCCAAGTTATTAAAAGATTTTTCTAAAGCATTCTTGGTATTAGGTTACTAAGAAGTGACAACAATCTCTCTGCTAATGTTTTCTGAAGAAACAACTTTAGGCAAAAAAATCTAAAGTAGTCCAGAAAACTGCTTTATCCTGATGAAAAATTAGATAAGGAGGATCACAAGAAAGAGCAGACAATTCTGAAACTCTTAGCAGAAGAGATAGCCAAGAGAAATAACACATCTAGAAAGCAGTTTAATATCCACCTTTTATGCACAGGTTCAAAAGGAGGAGCCTGTAAAACCCTGTCACGCTCTGGTATATAACCACTCAGGAGATGGACCCTCGGCAGTGGTAGGGAATTGGAGACACCGACTACTGACACAGGGAACAGTATCCTGGACGTGGATAGTCGAGATCCTTTGATTCATAGTTGCTAGGAGTTATTGCGGGGTTCATAAAGTGTAAACACATGTATACAACATATTTCAAAGGTAACACATAGTATCGAGCTCAAAGGGATACTAAACCCATATTGTTTCTTTCATGATTCAGATAGAACATGCAATTTTAAGCAACTTTCTAAGTTACTCCTATTATCAATTTTTCTTTGTTCTCTTGCTATCTTTATTTGAAAAGCAGGAATGCAAAGCTTGGGAGCCGGCCCATTTTTGGTTCAGCACCTGAGTTGCGCTTGCTAATTGGTGGGCAAGTTAAGAAATTGGCTGGATTACAGGTTTAATGTAAACCAAAGCCTGAACAAAACCGTGAATATCAGAAAGATTAGCAGTCTTCCTATGAAACAAGATTGAGAGGGTAGACAGAGAACTGGCAGATAGGTCCTTATCCAGACCATCCTGAAAGAACTGCAGAATCCTAGGAATTCTGAAAGAAAACCTAAGAAAAAACATGATCCACACACCAAGAAATAAAGGCCTTCCAGACTTTATGATAAATCTTTCTAGTTACAGGCTTAGGAGCCGGAATTAAGGTTTCAATCATGAAATATGAGAAACCTATGTCTAAGAACTAACCGTTCAAATTCCATGCCATTAAGTTCAGAGATTTGAGATCCGGATGTAAAAACGGACCTTAAGACAGAAGGTCTGACTGCAGACTGACTGCCAAGGAGGGCAGCTGGACATCTTAACTAGATCTGAACACCAAATCCTGCGAGGCCACACTAGGGCAATCAGGATTGCTGATGATTTGTCCAGATTTATCTGGAGATTACTCTGGGTAGAAGTACCAGAGGAGGAAACAGATTAGTAAGCTTAAATAACCAAGGAGCTACTAGAGCATCCACTAACTTTACTTGACAGTGCCTGGACCTCGCAAAGTACCTGGGACGTTTGTTGTTTTTAACAAGACGCCATCAGATCTATCTCTGAAGGAGCCCAAAGATCCACAATCTGATTGAACTCTTCCTGGTGAAGAGGCCACTCTCCTGAATGTAGAAATTGATGATTGAGAAAGCCTGCTTCCCAGTTTATCACCCCTGGAATATGAATTGCAGAGACTAGACAGGAATTGGTTTCTGCCCAATTGAGAGAATTCGAGACACCGCCGTCATTGCTGGGGAACTGTAAGTCTTCAACCCCCCCCCCCCCGATGGTTGACATCAGCTACCGCTGAGACATTATCTGTCTGGAAACGGAGATGAGACTCTCTTTTCAACTGAGACCAAGCTTGAAGAGCCCTGAAAATGGCACAGAGTTCTAGAACATTTATTGGTCAACTTGCCTCCAGAGTATCCCAAATTCACTGTGCTCGCAGATACCCCCAAACAGCTCCCCAGCCTGAGAGACTTGCATCTGTAGTGATTACAGTCCAGGTAGGATGAGCAAAAGAAGTCTCCTGAATATTAAACTGAAATTATATATATTGCAGTGGGTGCATAGTGAGCATGCACCTATTTAACTATTTTTTTGTATTTTTTATTTTTTTATTTATAACCAACACAAGGTACAATAGTAAACTGTGTATCTGATACACCACGCAGGGTGTAATAAGAGATTACAAAGTTGATGAAGCAATATGGTAAAATGCATCAGATACATTCAAAATGCAATGTACACAGTTACAGTGGGGGCTGCAAGAATCTTCTACAGATAAGAGAACAGTCTAGTATATATGCATATGTACCTCAATGTTGGGGTTTTATTATTTTATAAACTAAGACAACTAAACTAAACATCCATAAACAAAAACAAAATAGAACTAAAACTAGTACTCTCTCTCATAGGAATAGGCGTCACACTGTAAGAAAAATATGGAGACCCTTTTTACTTTAGGTTAATAAGTTAGAGTGAGGTTTGAATTAGACTGTCAATTAAAAGGTATTAGTTATATAGGGTAGCCAATTCTTGGGATAACTTATGTAGATTGTTATAGGAGCCTTCCTGTTGCTAGGTTCACAATCATGCCAAGTGGACTATTGTCTGGGCATACTGTCTCCATAGGTTAGGCAAAAAGAGGTAATTCCCGATACAGAAAAAAAGAAAAAAAAAAGCATAGACTGAGGGTTACTCATATAGAAGTACAATTCTAGATAGAGTTGCTTATTTCTTTCATGTAATTAGCAAGAGTCCATGAGCTAGTGACGTATGGGATATACATTCCTACCAGGAGGGGCAAAGTTTCCCAAACCTCAAAATGCCTATAAATACACCCCTCACCACACCCACAATTCAGTTTTACAAACTTTGCCTCCGATGGAGGTGGTGAAGTAAGTTTGTGCTAGATTCTATGTTGATATGCGCTCCGCAGCAAGTTGGAGCCCGGTTTTCCTCTCGGCGTGCAGTGAATGTCAGAGGGATGTGAAGAGAGTATTGCCTATTTGAATGCAGTGATCTCCTTCTAAGGGGTCTATTTCATAGGTTCTCTGTTATCGGTCGTAGAGATTCATCTCTTACCTCCCTTTTCAGATCGACGATATACTCTTATATATACCATTACCTCTGCTGATTCTCGTTTCAGTACTGGTTTGGCTATCTGCTATATGTAGATGAGTGTCCTGGGGTAAGTAAGTCTTATTTTCTGTGACACTCCTAGCTATGGTTGGGCACTTTGTTTATAAAGTTCTAAATATATGTATTCAAACATTTATTTGCCTTGACTCAGAATGTTCAACTTTCCTTATTTTCAGACAGTCAGTTTCATATTTGGGATAATGCATTTTAATTTAACATTTTTCTTACCTTAAAATTTGACTTTTTCCCTGTGGGCTGTTAGGCTCGCGGGGGCTGAAAATGCTTCATTTTATTGCGTCATTCTTGGCGCGGACTTTTTTGGCGCAAAAATTCTGTTTCCGGCGTCATACGTGTCGCCGGAAGTTGCGTCATTTTTTGACGTTATTTTGCGCCAAAGATGTCGGCGTTCCGGATGTGGCGTCATTTTTGGTGCCAAAAAGCATTTAGGCGCCAAATAATGTGGGCGTCTTATTTGGCGCGAAAAAATATGGGCGTCACTTTTGTCTCCACATTATTTAAGTCTCATTTTTTATTGCTTCTGGTTGCTAGAAGCTTGTTCTTTGGCATTTTTTCACATTCCTGAAACTGTCATTTAAGGAATTTGATCAATTTTGCTTTATATATATGTTGTTTTTTCTCTTACATATTGCAAGATGTCTCACGTTGCATCTGAGTCAGAAGATACTACAGGAAAATCGCTGTCAAGTGCTGAATCTACCAAAGCTAAGTGTATCTGCTGTAAACTTTTGGTAGCTATTCCTCCAGCTGTTGTTTGTATTGATTGTCATGACAAACTTGTTAAAGCAGATAATATTTCCTTTAGTAAAGTACCATTGCCTGTTGCAGTTCCTTCAACATCTAAGGTGCAGAATGTTCCTGATAATATAAGAGATTTTGTTTCTGAATCCATAAAGAAGGCTATGTCTGTTATTTCTCCTTCTAGTAAACGTAAAAAATCTTTTAAAACTTCTCTCCCTACAGATGAATTTTTAAATGAACATCATCATTCTGATTCTGATGATTCCTCTGGTTCAGAGGATTCTGTCTCAGAGGTTGATGCTGATAAATCTTCATATTTATTTAAAATGGAATTTATTCGTTCTTTACTTAAAGAAGTACTAATTGCTTTAGAAATAGAGGATTCTGGTCCTCTTGATACTAATTCTAAACGTTTAGATAAGGTATTTAAAGCTCCTGTGGTTATTCCAGAAGTTTTTCCTGTTCCTAATGCTATTTCTGCAGTAATTTCCAAAGAATGGGATAATTTGGGTAATTCATTTACTCCTTCTAAACGTTTTAAGCAATTATATCCTGTGCCGTCTGACAGATTAGAATTTTGGGACAAGATCCCTAAAGTTGATGGGGCTATTTCTATCCTTGCTAAACGTACTACTATTCCTACATCAGATGGTACTTCGTTTAAGGATCCTCTAGATAGGAAAATTGAGTCCTTTCTAAGAAAAGCTTATCTGTGTTCAGGTAATCTTCTTAGACCTGCTATATCTTTGGCTGATGTTGCTGCAGCTTCAACTTTTTGGTTGGAAACTTTAGCGCAACAAGTAACACATCGTGATTCTCATGATATTATTATTCTTCTTCAGCATGCTAATAATTTTATCTGTGATGCCATTTTTGATATTATCAGAGTTGATGTCAGGTTTATGTCTCTAGCTATTTTAGCTAGAAGAGCTTTATGGCTTAAAACTTGGAATGCTGATATGGCTTCTAAATCAACTTTACTTTCCATTTCTTTCCAGGGTAACAAATTATTTGGTTCTCAGTTGGATTCCATTATTTCAACTGTTACTGGTGGGAAAGGAACTTTTTTACCACAGGATAAAAAATCTAAAGGTAAAAACAGGGCTAATAATCGTTTTCGTTCCTTTCGTTTCAACAAAGAACAAAAGCCTGATCCTTCATCCTCAGGAGCAGTTTCAGTTTGGAGACCATCTCCAGTCTGGAATAAATCCAAGCCAGCTAGAAAGGCAAAGCCTGCTTCTAAGTCCACATGAAGGTGCGGCCCTCATTCCAGTTCAGCTGGTAGGGGGCAGGTTACGTTTTTTCAAGGAAATTTGGATCAATTCTGTTCACAATCTTTGGATTCAGAGCATTGTTTCAGAAGGGTACAGAATTGGTTTCAAGTTGAGACCTCCTGCAAAGAGATTTTTTCTTTCCCGTGTCCCAGTAAATCCAGTAAAAGCTCAAGCATTTCTGAAATGTGTTTCAGATCTAGAGTTGACTGGAGTAATTATGCCAGTTCCAGTTCCGGAACAGGGGATGGGGTTTTATTCAAATCTCTTCATTGTACCAAAGAAGGAGAATTCTTTCAGACCAGTTCTGGATCTAAAAATATTGAATCGTTATGTAAGGATACCAACGTTCAAGATGGTAACTGTAAGGACTATCTTACCTTTTGTTCAGCAAGGGAATTATATGTCCACAATAGATTTACAGGATGCATATCTGCATATTCCGATTCATCCAGATCATTATCAGTTCCTGAGATTCTCGTTTCTGTACAAGCATTACCAGTTTGTGGCTCTGCCGTTTGGCCTAGCTACAGCTCCAAGAATTTTTACAAAGGTTCTCGGTGCCCTGCTGTCTGTAATCAGAGAACAGGGTATTGTGGTATTTCCTTATTTGGACGATATCTTGGTACTTGCTCAGTCTTTACATTTAGCAGAATCTCATACGAATCGACTTGTGTTGTTTCTTCAAGATCATGGTTGGAGGATCAATTTACCAAAAAGTTCTTTGATTCCTCAGACAAGGGTAACCTTTCTGGGTTTCCAGATGGATTCAGTGTCCATGACTCTGTCTTTAACAGACAAGAGACGTCTAAAGTTGATTACAGCTTGTCGAAACCTTCAGTCACAATCATTCCCTTCGGTAGCCTTATGCATGGAAATTCTAGGTCTTATGACTGCTGCATCGGACGCGATCCCCTTTGCTCGTTTTCACATGCGACCTCTTCAGCTCTGTATGCTGAAGCAATGGTGCAAGGATTACACGAAGATATCTCAATTAATATCTTTAAAACCGATTGTTCGACACTCTCTAACATGGTGGACAGATCACCATCGTTTAATTCAGGGGGCTTCTTTTGTGCTTCCGACCTGGACTGTAATTTCAACAGATGCAAGTCTCACAGGTTGGGGAGCTGTGTGGGGATCTCTGACGGCACAAGGAGTTTGGGAATCTCAGGAGGTGAGATTACCGATCAATATTTTGGAACTCCGTGCAATTTTCAGAGCTCTTCAGTTTTGGCCTCTTCTGAAGAGAGAATCGTTCATTTGTTTTCAGACAGACAATGTCACAACTGTGGCATACATCAATCATCAAGGAGGGACTCACAGTCCTCTGGCTATGAAAGAAGTATCTCGAATTTTGGTTTGGGCGGAATCCAGCTCCTGTCTAATCTCTGCGGTTCATATCCCAGGTGTAGACAATTGGGAAGCGGATTATCTCAGTCGCCAAACGTTGCATCCGGGCGAATGGTCTCTTCACCCAGAGGTATTTCTTCAGATTGTTCAAATGTGGGAACTTCCAGAAATAGATCTGATGGCGTCCCATCTAAACAAGAAACTTCCCAGGTATCTGTCCAGATCCCGGGATCCTCAGGCGGAGGCAGTGGATGCATTATCACTTCCTTGGAAGTATCATCCTGCCTATATCTTTCCGCCTCTAGTTCTTCTTCCAAGAGTAATCTCCAAGATTCTGAAGGAATGCTCGTTTGTTCTGCTGGTAGCTCCGGCATGGCCTCACAGGTTTTGGTATGCGGATCTTGTCCGGATGGCCTCTTGCCAACCGTGGACTCTTCCGTTAAGACCAGACCTTCTGTCACAAGGTCCTTTTTTCCATCAGGATCTGAAATCCTTAAATTTAAAGGTATGGAGATTGAACGCTTGATTCTTGGTCAAAGAGGTTTCTCTGACTCTGTGATTAATACTATGTTACAGGCTCGTAAATCTGTATCTCGAGAGATATATTATAGAGTCTGGAATTTCTTGGTGTCTTTCTCATCATTTTTCCTGGCATTCTTTTAGAATACCGAGAATTTTACAGTTCCTTCAGGATGGTTTAGATAAGGGTTTGTCCGCAAGTTCTTTGAAAGGACAAATCTCTGCTCTTTCTGTTCTTTTTCACAGAAAGATTGCTATTCTTCCTGATATTCATTGTTTTGTACAAGCTTTGGTTCGTATAAAACCTGTCATTAAGTCAATTTCTCCTCCTTGGAGTTTGAATTTGGTTCTGGGAGCTCTTCAAGCTCCTCCGTTTGAACCTATGCATTCATTGGACATTAAATTACTTTCTTGGAAAGTTTTGTTCCTTTTGGCCATCTCTTCTGCCAGAAGAGTTTCTGAATTATCTGCTCTTTCTTGTGAGTCTCCTTTTCTGATTTTTCATCAAGATAAGGCGGTGTTGCGAACTTCTTTTGAATTTTTACCTAAAGTTGTGAATTCCAACAACATTAGTAGAGAAATTGTGGTTCCTTCATTATGTCCTAATCCTAAGAATTCTAAGGAGAAATCGTTGCATTCTTTGGATGTTGTTAGAGCTTTGAAATATTATGTTGAAGCTACGAAATCTTTTCGTAAGACTTCTAGTCTATTTGTTATCTTTTCCGGTTCTAGAAAAGGCCAGAAAGCTTCTGCCATTTCTTTGGCATCTTGGTTAAAATCTTTAATTCATCTTGCCTATGTTGAGTCGGGTAAAACTCCGCCTCAGAGAATTACAGCTCATTCTACTAGGTCAGTTTCTACTTCCTGGGCGTTTAGGAATGAAGCTTCGGTTGACCAGATCTGCAAAGCAGCAACTTGGTCCTCTCTGCATACTTTTACTAAATTCTACCATTTTGATGTATTTTCTTCTTCTGAAGCAGTTTTTGGTAGAAAAGTACTTCAGGCAGCGGTTTCAGTTTGAATCTTCTGCTTATGTTTTTCGTTAAACTTTATTTTGGGTGTGGATTATTTTCAGCAGGAATTGGCTGTCTTTATTTTATCCCTCCCTCTCTAGTGACTCTTGTGTGGAAAGATCCACATCTTGGGTAGTCATTATCCCATACGTCACTAGCTCATGGACTCTTGCTAATTACATGAAAGAAAACATAATTTATGTAAGAACTTACCTGATAAATTCATTTCTTTCATATTAGCAAGAGTCCATGAGGCCCGCCCTTTTTTTGTGGTGGTTATGATTTTGTATAAAGCACAATTATTCCAATTCCTTATTTTATATGCTTTCGCACTTTTTTTATCACCCCACTTCTTGGCTATTCGTTAAACTGAATTGTGGGTGTGGTGAGGGGTGTATTTATAGGCATTTTGAGGTTTGGGAAACTTTGCCCCTCCTGGTAGGAATGTATATCCCATACGTCACTAGCTCATGGACTCTTGCTAATATGAAAGAAATGAATTTATCAGGTAAGTTCTTACATAAATTATGTTTTTAATCGTTTTTAAAGGGGTAGGGCAGGTTATGTATAGGTACTGTGCTTTCATAGGCCTAGATTTAGAGTTCGGCGGTAGCCGTCAAAACCAGCGTTAGAGGCTCCTAACGCTGGTTTTGGCCGCCCGCTGGTATTTGGAGTCAGTGATTAAAGGGTCTAACGCTCACTTTACAGCCGCGACTTTTCCATACCGCAGATCCCCCTACGCCATTTGCGTAGCCTATCTTTTCAATGGGATCTTCCTAACGCCGGTATTTAGAGTCGTTTCTGCAGTGAGCGTTAGAGCTCTAACGACAAGATTCCAGCCGCCTGAAAATAGCAGGAGTTAAGAGCTTTCTGGCTAACGCCGGTTTATAAAGCTCTTAACTACTGTACCCTAAAGTACACTAACACCCATAAACTACCTATGTACCCCTAAACCGAGGTCCCCCCACATCGCCGACACTCGATTAAAAATTTTAACCCCTAATCTGCCGACCGCCACCTACGTTATACTTATGTACCCCTAATCTGCTGCCCCTAACACCGCCGACCCCTGTATTATATCTATTAACCCCTAACTTGCCCCCCACAACGTCGCCGCAAGCTACTTAAAATAATTAACCCCTAATCTTCCGACCGCAAATCGCCGCCACCTACGTTATCCCTATGTACCCCTAATCTGCTACCCCTAACATCGCCGACCCCTATGTTATATTTATTAACCCCTAATCTGCCCCCCTCAACGTCGCCGACACCTACCTACACTTATTAACCCCTAATCTGCCGAGCGGACCTGAGCGCTACTATAATAAAGTTATTAACCCCTAATCCGCCTCACTAACCCTATCATAAATAGTATTAACCCCTAATCTGCCCTCCCTAACATCGCCGACACCTACCTTCAATTATTAACCCCTAATCTGCCGACCGGAGCTCACCGCTATTCTAATAAATGTATTAACCCCTAAAGCTAAGTCTAACCCTAACACTAACACCCCCCTAAGTTAAATATAATTTTTATCTAACGAAATAAATTAACTCTTATTAAATAAATAATTCCTATTTAAAGCTAAATACTTACCTGTAAAATACATCCTAATATAGCTACAATATAAATTATAATTATATTATAGCTATTTTAGGATTAATATTTATTTTACAGGCAACTTTGTAATTATTTTAACCAGGTACAATAGCTATTAAATAGTTAAGAACTATTTAATAGTTACCTAGTTAAAATAATAACAAATTTACCTGTAAAATAAATCCTAACCTAAGATATAATTAAACCTAACACTACCCTATCAATAAAATAATTAAATAAACTACCTACAATTACCTACAATTAACCTAACACTACACTATCAATAAATTAATTAAACACAATTGCTACAAATAAATAAAATTAAATAAACTATCTAAAGTACAAAAAATAAAAAAGAACTAAGTTACAGAAAATAATAAAATATTTACAAAGATAAGAAAAATATTACAACAATTTTAAACTAATTACACCTACTCTAAGCCCCCTAATAAAATAACAAAGCCCCCCAAAATAAAAAATTCCCTACCCTATTCTAAAATACAAATATTACAAGCTCTTTTACCTTACCAGCCCTGAACAGGGCCCTTTGCGGGGCATGCCCCAAGAATTTCAGCTCTTTTGCCTGTAAAAAAAAACATACAATACCCCCCCCAACATTACAACCCACCACCCACATACCCCTAATCTAACCCAAACCCCCCTTAAATAAACCTAACACTACCCCCCTGATGATCTTCCTACCTTGTCTTCACCATGCCAGGTTCACCGATCCGTCCTGGCTCCAAGATCTTCATCCAACCCAAGCGGGGGCTAGACATCCACTGAAGAAGTCCAGAAGAGGGTCCAAAGTCTTCCTCCTATCCGGCAAGAAGAGGACATCCGGACCGGCAAACATCTTCTCCAAGCGGCATCTTCTATCTTCTTCCATCCGATGACGACCGGCTCCATCTTGAAGACCTCCAGCGCGGATCCATCCTCTTCTTCCGACGACTAGACGACGAATGACGGTTCCTTTAAGGGACGTCATCCAAGATGGCGTCCCTCGAATTCCGATTGGCTGATAGGATTCTATCAGCCAATCGGAATTAAGGTAGGAATTTTCTGATTGGCTGATGGAATCAGCCAATCAGAATATAGTTCAATCCGATTGGCTGATCCAATCAGCCAATCAGATTGAGCTCGCATTCTATTGGCTGTTCCGATCAGCCAATAGAATGCGAGCTCAATCTGATTGGCTGATTGGATCAGCCAATCGGATTGAACTTGATTCTGATTGGCTGATTCCATCAGCCAATCAGAAAATTCCTACCTTAATTCCGATTGGCTGATAGAATCCTATCAGCCAATCGGAATTCGAGGGACGCCATCTTGGATGACGTCCCTTAAAGGAACCGTCATTCGTCGTCTAGTCGTCGGAAGAAGAGGATGGATCCGCGCTGGAGGTCTTCAAGATGGAGCCGGTCGTCATCGGATGGAAGAAGATAGAAGATGCCGCTTGGAGAAGATGTTTGCCGGTCCGGATGTCCTCTTCTTGCCGGATAGGAGGAAGACTTTGGACCCTCTTCTGGACTTCTTCAGTGGATGTCTAGCCCCCGCTTGGGTTGGATGAAGATCTTGGAGCCAGGACGGATCGGTGAACCTGGCATGGTGAAGACAAGGTAGGAAGATCATCAGGGGGGTAGTGTTAGGTTTATTTAAGGGGGGTTTGGGTTAGATTAGGGGTATGTGGGTGGTGGGTTGTAATGTTGGGGGGGGTATTGTATGTTTTTTTTACAGGCAAAAGAGCTGAAATTCTTGGGGCATGCCCCGCAAAGGGCCCTGTTCAGGGCTGGTAAGGTAAAAGAGCTTGTAATATTTGTATTTTAGAATAGGGTAGGGAATTTTTTATTTTGGGGGGCTTTGTTATTTTATTAGGGGGCTTAGAGTAGGTGTAATTAGTTTAAAATTGTTGTAATATTTTTCTTATCTTTGTAAATATTTTATTATTTTCTGTAACTTAGTTCTTTTTTATTTTTTGTACTTTAGATAGTTTATTTAATTTTATTTATTTGTAGCAATTGTGTTTAATTAATTTATTGATAGTGTAGTGTTAGGTTAATTGTAGGTAATTGTAGGTAGTTTATTTAATTATTTTATTGATAGGGTAGTGTTAGGTTTAATTATATCTTAGGTTAGGATTTATTTTACAGGTAAATTTGTTATTATTTTAACTAGGTAACTATTAAATAGTTCTTAACTATTTAATAGCTATTGTACCTGGTTAAAATAATTACAAAGTTGCCTGTAAAATAAATATTAATCCTAAAATAGCTATAATATAATTATAATTTATATTGTAGCTATATTAGGATTTATTTTACAGGTAAGTATTTAGCTTTAAATAGGAATCATTTATTTAATAAGAGTTAATTTATTTAGTTAGATAAAAATTATATTTAACTTAGGGGGGTGTTAGTGTTAGGGTTAGACTTAGCTTTAGGGGTTAATACATTTATTAGAATAGCGGTGAGCTCCGGTCGGCAGATTAGGGGTTAATAATTGAAGGTAGGTGTCGGCGATGTTAGGGAGGGCAGATTAGGGGTTAATACTATTTATGATAGGGTTAGTGAGGCGGATTAGGGGTTAATAACTTTATTATAGTAGCGCTCAGGTCCGCTCGGCAGATTAGGGGTTAATAAGTGTAGGCAGGTGTCGGCGACGTTGTGGGAGGCAGATTAGGGGTTAATAAATATAACATAGGGGTCGGCGATGTTAGGGCAGCAGATTAGGGGTACATAGGGATAACGTAGGTGGCGGCGGTTTACGGAGCGGCAGATTAGGGGTTAAAAGTGTAATGCAGGGGTCAGCGATAGCGGGGGCGGCAGATTAGGGGTTAATAAGTGTAAGGTTAGGGGTGTTTAGACTCGAGGTACATGTTAGAGTGTTAGGTGCAGACGTAGGAAGTGTTTCCCCATAGGAAACAATGGGGCTGCGTTAAGAGCTGAACGCTGCTTTTTTGCAGGTGTTAGGTTTTTTTTCAGCTCAAACAGCCCCATTGTTTCCTATGGGAGAATCGTGCACGAGCACGTTTTTGATGCCGGCCGCGTCCGTAAGCAACTCTGGTATCGAGAGTTGCATTTGCGGTAAATATGCTCTACGCTCCTTTTTTGGAGCCTAACGCAGCATTTGTTTGAACTCTCGATACCAGAGTTAAATTTATGGTGCGGCCAGAAAAAAGCCCGCGGAGCGTTAACAGCCCTTTTACCGCCGAACTCCAAATCTAGGCCTTAGAGTATCATTCCCTATTAGGAAGTACAGCAGATAATTTGCAGACTAATCCCTCAGCCCCAGGTGCTATTCCTAAAGAAAATTAAGAAGAGAGTATGAACAATTTACAAACATTTGGCACATAGTCGAGTGAAAAAAAGTTGGCAAAGTAAAATTAATGTATAAATGGACCTGCAATTCAGATCTTATGCCACAGCTTTTGATGTGCTAACAAGAATCTCTCAGCCTCACTTAAAAATAACATTGTCATGTGCTGTTATAAGTTGACTGTGACTAAAACAAAGAGTTAGTGTGCTCTTTCCACTCCACTTAGATTATGACAGAGGGTATATTAGCCTCGCCTGCAATCTGTGTAGTCAGATTTTCACATAATATAAGAATTGATAGGGATAGTTCTTCAAGAGTTGCAAAGGGGAGTTAGTAAAGTTTTTAATCTAAAGAGATAGTGAGAGAGTACGTAGGAAGTAAACACCAAATTCAACTTCTGCATGAGGCTTTATCCCATCTAACAGTTAACAGTAGAACTACCCCAATATGAATGGTAGTGTCATGGGTTATAGTTCTTTAAACAAGCCAACTTACAAATTAAACAAACAAAAACAAAGAACTCGGCTAATCTAAACTACGAAGACATAAACAGTACCTATCCTGCCATACTTTTTCCGGTAAGGTTGCTGCGTTAGCTTGATCCCATACCGCAATTAGAGACTGGGCATCACAGAAAACATATCAGCAGTGTCATAAAATATCCGAGTAAACCTTAGTTTAGGACATGGGATACAATGGTTTAAATACAAAGATTATACATTATGCAGAACTAACACAGGAAATCAAACAGTGGTAACACTTCACAATAGTGTAGATAATTTAAAAAAAAAAAAACAGCATGCTGTCAATAAAATGAGCAGACCTAGAGAACAGGGTTAACAGCATATTACTAATAAGGTCTATAAAAAGTTAGAGAATTACAGATTGCTAGCTGTATTACTTGTGCTGTCGATTGTAGATATGGTGCAAGAAAATAGAAACAAACATATTAGTGCTAATATAAGGTCTAGCAGACATCCAGACTTGGATACATTGACATAACAATATTATATGCAGTCTATTTAAAGGATATATTTAAACCAAAGAAATTAAATATCATTAGTGTTGTGCAACGATAAACATAAACTTCTTTATCTGAATCAGTGGGGCCTGACTATGCTGATATGAATGAAAGGCAAGTTCAGCCAATACCCGTAGCTAAGCGGGTCCTACACTGCTTCCAGCAGTGTTACATCTTGTAAGTACGGCAAAAAAGTGATCTCCGCCAGCCCGTGTCCTGCTTCTTTTTTGTGAATCTCTTATCCACGTTGACACTCATATCCAGCTCGAGTTTGGTGGCTAGTTGTGCAGACATGTTTTTAATATTATATGCATGGTAATTATGCGAGTCCTCACATATAATGGAGTGCAAATATTGTGAACTGAGAAATACCTCCTCCGCCCCTGCTGTATTAAAGGTGTTGTAGGAGGCTTTCTCTTCCAATCTGGATCTGAGGTCTATGCCTGGAGCAATTGTCGGATAAGACATGGGATCTACGACAGGCTCCAACAGATTCAAGCATGCAGGATTTATCCCAGTCTCCAATGTCGCCGCCTCCTCACCACTCTGTGAAGAAGCTGGGGTCATGAGGCCGTTGTCTGTCTCCCAGACATAGGACATGGCAGAAAGCCAAAGGCTGTGAGGTAGGTCCAAGCCGACTGGATAGAGATTTCTTGCGGCGTTACGATTGTTCCGGTATCCTCACTATTGTGCAGAGATCCGTGCAGGACGATAGGAGTCTGTTCAGCCTAGGCAAGAGCATGGCCTTTATTTCCGCAAGGAAGCAGTTGTCTGTGCTTGCTTCTTTAGTGATGGATAATTCCATTGCGTAGGGTCAGGAAGGAGGATAATATGTAGCTGGAGTGAAATGATACTATATACACCGTGGCAGCAGAACGCACACCACAGTGCCAAATGGCCTTTTTTAGTTTTACGATGCAACCGGAGGCTAGGGCTGATGAAGCGCTCTACACAATTGCAGGATCAACTGGCGATGACCAGAGCAGGGTCTCCCAGTAAGATGTATGATGTGGGGTCTGAATGGTCTATTTAACTATTTTTCTTTTACAAAGATATGATGAGTCCACGGATTTCATCCTTTCTTGTGGGATATTAACCTCCTGCTAACAGAAAGTGGCAAAGAGCACCACAGCAGAGCTGTATATATAGTCCCTTCCCCTTCACCCCCAGTCATTCTCTTTGCCTGTGTTATACTAGGAAGAAATGGTAAAGTGAGGTGTTAGTTTTAGTATCTTCAATCAAGAAGTTTTTTATTTTAATTTTTTTAAAGATTTTTATTGAGGTAGTGCGAAAACCAATATAACATATGCAAGGTAATATAATATAGAACAAACATAGATGGTACATTTCAAATATACTGCTTCCATCTTAATAGATAAGATTTACAACATAGGCAATACTATGGAAGAATTTGGAACCTCTTTTCTATTATTGTATGAACAACACACAAAACACAAGATACAAGATGTTTCCTCGTTGATCGCTGGGGTCAATTCCTGCACCCCTTGGTGCTTGTTATAAACTCTAAAGGAGGAAATTGAGTAATTAAAGGAAATCTATAATAAGTTGGCATGTAGTGTGCCATGAGATATTAACACTGTAAGCGCCAGTCAACTACTGGAATATAATGCTAAAGTATGTAGACATTGTGCAGTTATTAGAGTGCAATAAATAACATAGAGGATAAAAAATTCAAATGGTATAAAAAATAAAGGCGCCATTTATAAACTCAAATAATATAGTATGGTGACTAAGTATGGTATAATAACTGAGATGCGGTATAGGTAAGAGAAACCGCATAGTTATCCCTCCCAAAAAGGGGGGGTATATTATAGTAGGGGGGGGGAGGTGAGAAGTTGGGTGAGACGTATGGGACGTGACCAATATACACTATATACTGGCAGTTATATGTTTAATGGTTGTAATAGGAGCCCTGATAGAGCCTAAATGGTGTGTACGCATAAACCTAATACAAATTTCTTAATTGAAGGTGAGAATTTACACTCTATTGGAATCGTGCGAGAGGGGGACTTACCGCCCCGGCCGCTGGCAGCCCGCCCCCCATACAAAAAGATTATTAACATTAGTGTACAGACATTCCAATAGAATAAAAAAGACATGTAACTTAAACCTCCGTACCAGACTCTCTGCAGTAGTAGAAAGGTGTGTGAGGGATTTCTATAAGGTAATGTAGTACTGGTAGGGTATTCACAAATGCGTGCTCTTTAAAAGATATCTAACAAGAGATATATGAGAGTACATAAGGGGTTAATACTAAATAGCCTCAGGGTAACTCCTGCGGTAAAAATATAATAAGCATACCAACTGTCTGTAAGAGCTGTCTGTGATAAAAAGGGTCATCAGCAAATTGTTTATAAATATATTTGGATACCGGCTCCTAAGTTGCCCTGTTCTGACAATAACAGTTTAGTCATTAACTGGAGCAAGCAAATCCACATTGATGCAGAGTATAACTTATGTATGGATAGCAATTAGGTTGCTAAATAAATGCAAACAAGAGGTGACAAGGAACATATGTACAATGCAAGTGAGTGGAATAACTTATAGGACCTCACCTCTTTAACTAGAGTCAGTAAGCAAACAAACTACATCAGCAATTGGTGTGCAAGATCTCCACTCGCCATCCCTCATATACATAAGGCAATTATTATAGATAAATTTCAACTTTTTGCAGGCATAGTGTTGAACAAATAAACAAATACAGCATTTAAAGAGAAACAAGTCCAGAACAGATCGTTTGATAATTTGCTATACAGTTCTCAGCAACTAGCAAGGAAGTGCTAACCAATACCAGATTTAGCAGTTGCATACAGAGTCATCAGGTGTCCGGCCATTTGAATGCAATTTAACTGGCCTCCCGCTACTGGTGTCATCCAGCCCTTACAAGTCTTTAGTGATGTCGGAGCATCTTCTGGCACCTGTCCCCTGCAGAGTTGCGCATATGACACACCGGGTGGACCAGCCGTCCCCGATCGGGTCACCAAGTGTAGGTAAGTTATATTAGTCTCAGGAGCAGGTGCCATGACATTAAGGTTCGCCTTCTGTACTACGTCTGCTGATACAGGACTCAGACCAACATTACTTTCAGCAAAGACCGCCTTATCAATCATTACCTGGGTCTCCTGTATAGGTTGTTCAGACCCCAAACAGATTGCTCCTCGATCGCCATTTATAAGATGCCCAGGGTCTGCTGCTTCCGTATGCTCTCTCTGTCTGAGGGTTGACTGAGCGGGTAGCTGGCCATCTCCGAAGTCGCTCACATGGAGCGCCATGTCCAGGGCCTCCTCAAGTGTAGCGTGGTGCTTCGCCAGTATGCGGGCTAAATTTGCGACAGCGCCCTGGACAGTCATCTGATAAGCCATAATTGTAGAAATCAGTTATCTTAGGTTGAAGTCTGCTATGTCGCTGACTTTCATTTATCCACGTGGAGATGTGAAAAGGCTAGAACTCCGCACGTAGCTTCTGCTTAGGGCTTCCTTTCACCAAATGGCGTTATTGAGAGGAGTATGTCGATTAAATAGTCTCAAAGAAAGGCATCTCTGTATCCCTCAGTATCCCTAATCGTCTTTCAATGTAGTTGTGGAGATTTAGATCTTATATTAAAGGTTTAGCTCAGGATTATATGAGGAGCTCCACACAGACACGTCTGGATGCCTCAATAGCTGGCTCCGCCCCCCAGAAGTTTTTTTATTTTAAATGGTACCGGTGTGTACTATTTTCCTCAGGGGGATATGGAAGAAGATTTCTGCCCTGAGGTTTGATGATCTTAGCATTTGTAACTAAGATCCACGCTGGTTCCCACAAGACTTCTGAAGGTAACCATGAGACATCTTCAGTGTGGAGACCGGTTTCATGCTACAAGCAGCATTAAGGTATGTGCAGCCTTTTTTTCTGAGGAGACTTGGTGTATCAGAACTGGCTGGCATTATTTCTCTGTATGGGAATGGGGTAAGCAGTAAAACCTATTTTAATAAGAGGGGTGTTACTGGAGTCCCTATATTATATTTATCATTAGTTGATATTTGGGCATTATGTGACATGGGAGACCATGTAAAAAACGATGTTTTATGTTTTTTATTTTTGGCACTTAAAACTTATTGGTTTTATGCTTGAGGGTTGTATTGTGTGTGTATTTCTACTTTAGTGCAAAACTGCGTTCCCATGTGGTGTTGTTTGGGCCTACTCCAACTTTTGACCTTAAGGGGCGGAGCCTATTTTGGCACATTTCCTTCAGGCTTAACAGTAACTCGGTGGCTCCTGGACTGTGTAGCTGGTCTGAAGGGTTGGAAACTTGATTCGAGGTAGGCGCCACAGCAGAGCTGTGTAGAGGGTATTTTTATCTATCTTTTGACTAGATGTTGATATAAGTACTTCTAAAGCCTTATTTCTGCCCTTGCTTCTGGGTGCAGTAATTTTTGGATTAACCAACAATATTAAGTTAAATTTGGGAATAATTTAACGTTTTTTGTGCATTTTGGAAAATTGTTCACTTTTTCTTTTCTTAAAGGCACAGTACACGTTTTTTCTAATGTTTAGTTTATGCTATAAATAAGTTTTTAAACAACTTTTGTGGTATTACTAGTCTGTTCAACATGTCTGACATTGAGGTTTCTCATTGTTCTATGTGTTTAGAAGCTATTGTGCAACCCCCTCTAACATTGTGTAACTTTTGTACTGAAAGGGCTTTACAATGTAAAAAGCATATTTTAAATAAAGTAAGTGTGCCTATGGATGATTCTCAGTCTGAAGAGAATCAGGATATGTCATTCAATTCTCCCCAAGTGTCACAACCTTTTATGCCCACACAAGCGACGCCTTGTGCGTCTAATTCCTTTACTCTGCAGGAGATGGCTGCAGTTATGTCAACTACCCTTACAGAGGTATTGTCTAAATTACCAGTGTTGCAGGGTAAACGCAGTAGGTCAAGTATTAATGTAAATACTGAATCCTCTGATGCTTTATTAGCTATTTCCGATGTTCCCTCACAGTGCTGTGAGTTGGGGATCAGGGAATTA
This sequence comes from Bombina bombina, assembly GCF_027579735.1. Taxonomy (NCBI): domain Eukaryota; kingdom Metazoa; phylum Chordata; class Amphibia; order Anura; family Bombinatoridae; genus Bombina; species Bombina bombina. The sequence continues at coordinate 73,037,693 of NC_069504.1, read as the reverse complement.
CTGTCTGAGGGTAAAATTTCTGATTTAGGGAATGTTTTGTCTCAGACAGATTCGGATACTATGTCATTTAAATTTAAGCTTGAACACCTCCGCTTGTTACTTAGGGAGGTTTTAGCGATTCTGGATGATGGTGACCCTATTGTGATTCCTCCAGAGAAATTGTGTAAAATGGATAAATATTTGGAAGTACCTACTTACACTGATGTTTTTCCGGTTCCTAAGAGAATTTCGGAAATTGTTAAAAAGGAATGGGATAGACCAGGTATACTGTTTTCTCCCCTTCCTAATTTTAAGAAAATGTTTCCCATATCAGATACCATTCGGGACTCATGGCAAACGGTCCCTAAGGTAGAGGGATCTATATCTAAGCGTACTACTATACCCATTGAGGATAGTTGTGCTTTCAAAGACCCTATGGATAAGAAATTAGAGGGTCTTCTAAAGAGATTATTTGTTAATCAGGGGTTTCTTTTACAACCTACGGCTTGCATTGTTCCAGTAACTACTGCAGCAGCTTTTTGGTTTGAGGCTCTAGAAGAGTCTCTTAAGGTTGAGATTCCATTAGATGACATCTTAGATAGAATTAAGGCTCTCAAGCTAGCTAATTCTTTTATTACTGATGCTGCTTTTCAAATTGCTAAATAAGCGGCAAAAAATGCAGGATTTGCTATTTTAGCACGTAGGGCATTGTGTTTCAAATCTTGGTCTACTGATGTGTCATCAAAACATAAGCTTTTAGCTATTCCCTTTAAAGGTAAGACCCTTTTCGGGCCAGAATTGAAGGAAATCATTTCTGATATTACAGGAGGTAAAGGCCATGCCCTACCTCAGGATAAATCGGTTAAAATGAGGGGTAAACAGAATAATTTTCATTTCTTTCGGAACTTTAAAAGAGGACCCCCCGCTTCTTCTTCTTCCTCAAAGCAGGAAGGGAATTTTACCCAATCTAAGTCAGTCTGGAGACCTAATCAGACCTGGAATAAGGGTAAACAATCCAAAAAGCCCGCTGCTGCTCCTAAGATAGCATGAAGGGGCGGCCCTCGATCCGGGACTGGATCTAGTAGGGGGCAGACTCTCTTTCTTTGCTCAGGCTTGGGCAAGAGATGTTCAGGATCCCTGGGCACTAGAAATGGTGACCCACGGTTATCAATTGGAATCCAAGGACTTTCTCCCAAGAGGGAGATTTCATCTTTCAAAGTTATCTGCAAACCAGATAAAAAGAGAGGCGTTTTTACGCTGTGTAAAAGACCTTTCTACTATGGGAGTAATTTGTCCAGTTCCAAAATTGGAACAGGGACAGGGGTTTTACTCAAACCTATTTGTGGTTCCCAAAAAAAGAGGGAACTTTCAGACCCATTTTAGATCTCAAGTGTCTAAACAAGTTTCTCAGAGTCCCATCGTTCAAGATGGAGACTATACGAACAATCTTACCAATGATCCAGGAGGGTCAATATATGACTATCGTGGATTTAAAGGATGCTTACCTTCATATTCCAATCCACAAGGATCATCATCGGTTTTCTAAGGTTTGCCTTCTTGTACAAACATTATCAGTTCGTGGCTCTTCCTTTCGGGTTGGCCACAGCACCCAGAATCTTCTCAAAGTTTCTAGGGTCTCTTTTGGTGGTTCTCAGACAGCAAGACGATATTCTGATTCAGGCGTTAACATATCATTTGTCAAACTCTCACACGGACACAGTGTTGTCTTTTCTGAGAACCCACGGCTGGAAGGTGAACATAGAGAAGAGTTCACTTGTCCCACAGACAAGGGTTCCTTTCTTGGGAACTCTGATAGACTCGGTAGCTATGAAAAAAATTCTGACGGAGGTCAGAAAATCAATGATTCTAAATTCTTGCCTAGCACTTCAGTCCATTCCTCGGCCATCAGTGGCTCAGTGTATGGAGGTAATTGGATTTATGGTAGCGGCAATGGACATCGACACTGTTTGCTCGCTTTCATCTCAGATCACTGCAACTGTGCATGCTCGGACAGTGGAATGGGGATTATGCGGATTTATCTCCTCAGATAATTCTGGATCAAGAGACCAGAAACTCTCTTCTTTAAAGGTTGTCGCCGGATCATCTATCCCAAGGGACTTGTTTCCGCAGGCCCTCGTGGGTGATAGTGACAACAGATGCCAGCCTTCTGGGCTGGGGTGCAGTTTGGAACTACCTGAAGGCTCAAGGTGTTTGGACTCAAGGGGAATCTCTACTTCCAATCAATATTCTGGAACTGAGAGCAATATTCAATACGCTTCAGGCGTGGCCTCAGTTGGCTTCGGCCAAATTTATCAGATTCCAGTCGGAAAACTGTGGCATTTATCAATCATCAGGGGGGAACAAGGAGTTCCTTAGCGATGATAGAGGTATCCAAGATAATCAGTTGGGCGGAGGCCCACTCTTGTCATCTGTCAGCAATCTACATCCCAGGAGTAGAGAACTGGGAAGCAGATTTTCTAAGTCGGCAGACTTTTCATCCGGGGGAGTGGGAACTTCACCCGGAGGTATTTGCCTCATTGATTCTCAGATGGGGCAGACCGGAATTGGATTTGATGGCATTTGACAGAATGCCAAGCTTCCAAGATACGGATCCCGGTCAAGGGATCCTCAGGCCGAACTGATAGATGCCTTGGCAGTGCCTTGGTTGTTCAGCCTAGCTTATGTGTTTTCGCCGTTTCCTCTCCTTCCACGCGTGATTGCTCGAATCTAACAGGTGAGAGCTTCAGTGATCCTGATAGCGCCTGCGTGGCCACGCAGGATTTGGTATGCGGATCTAGTGGACATGTCCTCTCTGCCACCGTGGAAACTTCCATTGAGACGACCTTCTCATTCAAGGTCCTTTCCAACATCCAAATCTAATTTCTCTGCAGCTGACTGCGTGGAATTTGAACGCTTGATTTTATCGAAGCGACGATTCTCTGATTCGGTCATCAATACTTGGATATAGGCTAGAAAGCCTTTCACTAGAAAAATCTATCATAAGATATGGTGTAAATATCTTTATTGGTGTGAATCCAAGAGTTACTCATGGAGTAAAGTTGGGATTCCTAGGATTCTGTCTTTTCTCCAAGAAGGATTGGAGAAAGGGTTATCAGCAAGTTCCTTAAGGGGACAAATTTCAGCTTTGTCAATTCTGTTTCACAAACGTTTGGCAAATGTACCAAATATTCAGTCTTTTTGTCAGGCTTTATCTAGAATTAAGCCTGTATTTAGACCCATTACTCCTCCCTAGAGTTTGAATTTAGTTCTTCAAGGGGTTCCGTTTGAACCCATGCATTCCATGGATATCAAATTGTTATCCTGAAAAGTTCTGTTTTTAGGTTGTTTCAAATAAGAATATTAATCAGGAAATTGTTGTTCCTTTCTTATGTCCTAACCCTTCTTCTAAGAAGGGGCGTATGTTGCATAATTTGGATGTGTTCCGTGCCTTAAAGTTTTACTTACAGGCAACTAAGGATTTCCGTCAATCTTCTTCTTTATTCATTGTTCATTCTGGAAAGCGTAGGGGTCAGAAAGCTACGGCTATCTCTCTTTCTTTTTGGCTGAGAAGTATCATCCGCCTGGCATATGAGACTGCTGGACAGCAGCCTCCTGAAAGAATCACGGCTCATTCTACTAGGGCTGTGGCTTCCACATGGGCTTTTAAAAGCAATACATCTGTTGAACAGATTTGTAAGGCTGCGACTTGGTCGTCCCTTCACACTTTTTCCAAATTTTACAAATTTGATACTTTTGCTTCTTCTGAGGCTAATTTTGGGAGAAAGGTTCTTCAAGCAGTGGTGCCTTCTGTTTAGGTTCCTGTCTTGTCCCTCCCTTTCATCCGTGTCCTATTGCTTTGGTATTGGTTTCCCACAAGTATGGATGAAATCCGTGGACTCGTCATATCTTTGTAAAAGAGAACTAAATTTATGCTTACCTGATAAATTACTTTATTTTATGATATGACGAGTGCACGGCCCACCCTGTTCTTTTTAAGACAGTTTTTCTTTATATTTTTTGTAAACTTCAGTCACCTCTGCACCTTTTAGCCTTTCCTTTTTCTCTTCCTATACCTTCGGCCGAATGACTGAGGGTGGAGGGGAAGGGGAGGGGCTATATATGTACAGCTCTGCTGTGGTGCTCTTTGCCACTTCCTGTTAGCAGGAGGTTAATATCCCACAAGTAAGGATGAAATCTGTGGACTCGTCATATCGTAAAAGAAAGTAATTTATCAGGTAAGCATAAATTTAGTTTTTATTAAATATAAACAAGTCCTTAATGGTGGAAATCTAGTACTCTACAATTTATTGCTCTAATGATAGATCAGTTTATTTTAGGACGTTTCCATCCCTTTATTGTTGATCTGTAGGCTTCACTTCACCTCATACAGCCTAGATCATGTAAGCGTGCCTAGTCTGCATGTGTACAGCAGTTTAGTTTGTTTGAGTTATGTCATTTTAATAGGAATACATTTTGCAGGCACTATACCAGCTTTTCACAATTTTGAGTTAATAGATTTGAAGGCAGTTGTACTCAATAGATCTTCATCAGCCTAGGATTAAATAAGTGGAAGACTTCAGATAGTGGTTGCAGACATCAAAATAAGATTGTCCATGGAACAGTTTCTTTTTAAGCAGCCGATAATAAGATTGTCTGATTTGGACATCTCAAATTCAAGCAGTCAATGAGTCTGGGCAGTTATTTAGAATATATCAGATATGGTCTCTTTGATTCTTTTCTTCTTTAAAATTGAGGCTACGGTTTCTTCTGAAAGTGACGTTTACAGATGGAACAAAAAGGTAATGAATTTCTGTGATAAATTAGGAGCATGAATGGAGGTCATTGTTTTTCTCAGCTTTATCTTCTTTATGTCCTAGCACCTAAGCAGCTGACATAGAGGAATGAAAATTAAAACTGTCACTTCCGAAATACGTTTTTTTCCAGTCTGTAGAGATCTCCCTATTTCTTCGAATGTATTGCTTAAATACGTAAATATTTTTTCCCCTATGCTGCGGATATTTCACTAGTCTTTCATTAAGTTTAAAGGAAATATGTATTATTAAATTCTGTGTACATATAACCTTAATTGTCTTGAAAAGAAAGAAAAAAAAAGAGTAGTGACCGATATATGGAAAATGGCGTAACTACGTTGATTCTAACCATCTTTGAATTCCTAATAATTGCATTTGCCTTGGTTTACCTGATTTGTGAGTCTATTCCATTAATCTACAAGTGTTTTTTATGAACTAACTTTAATACATTTCCTTTCAGTCTGATTACTAACAAAACCCTTTGCTCCATTAAGAGCTTGTCAGTGGCCAGTGATTTGTCAGGACCCGTACAGATACACAAGTTAGCATTGATATTTGTTTAGTCATTTCCAGTTGTTGCTTAAAGGGACACTAAACCCAATTTTTTTTCTTTCATGATTCAGATAGAGAATACAATTTTAAACAACATTACAATTTACTTCTTGCTTTATTCTTTAGATATCATTTGTTGAATAAATAGCAATGCACATGGGTGAGCCAATCACACGAGGCATCTATGTTCAGCCACCAATTAGCAGCGACTGAGCCTATCTACATATGCTTTTCAGCAATGGATATCAAGAGAATGAAGCTAATTAGATAATAGATGTAAATTAGAAAGTTGTTTAAAATTGTATGCTCTTTCTAAATCATAAAAGAAAAAAAATTGGGTTTTATGTCCCATTAATACCATAGTTTTGTAGGTGTGTATTTTCTCCCCCCTTGATTTACTCTATAAATCTGTAGTTTAGAGTGCAATACGATACCAAAGAGCACGGCATAAAAAGTATAGTAAACACCTTGTAATTACAAGTTTTTTGTTGTGTTGATATAGAAAAACATATCAGTCAAGTCTTAATTTTTTAAAACACATTTTTACTGCAATTATTTTACAATAGCTAAACTCCACCCACTATTGCCTTATTTGGAAGAGCCAATCTGAACTTTAGTCCACAGACAACAAGGTTAGCTACAGTCATAGTTAGTATAAAAAAACATGCAGTTATCTGGTAAATCCAATTAGGAACAGATATGTAGCATAGTTAGTCTTGAGAAGTTAGCAGGGAGCATGTCAAGTTCTGAGAATTAGAAATTGCTCAGTTTTTAGGTCTAAATTACAAGAAAAGAGGCAAAATAAAAATATATTGCAAAGTTGTTTAATGATGCATTACTAAACATTTTATATACAAATATCAAGATGTTTACTGTAAACCAGGGCTCGACAAACCCAGGAGCCTGGGAGCCACTGGCTCCTAGAATTTTACCCCTGGCTCCTAACTTTTTAGGTTATTCTCCATATATTTATATACAAATCCAACTGTCTGGCTACTAAAAAATATGTCTGGCTCCTAAATATTCTTCTTGGCTCCTAATTTTTGAACATATTCGTCAAGCACTGCTGTAAACATTTCAAATCTATACATAATGTTGGCTTAAAGTGATCGTAAACTTTACATGTTTTAAAAATTAGGTGCAGAATCTAAGCAATGTTTTTGATGGACTTTAATGAATCACTTCTAATGAAGATGCGCTGTAACTTTCTTTTTAACCAAGCCGTGCCACTGTAAGACCTTGCGCTCTGGCCAGCTAATTAAAAAAACTTGTTTTTTTGTGAGTTAATGGTTTGACTGTTTTGCAATCAGCGCACTAGCTACAAAAATAATAATTTGTAAGTACTGTAATGCTAGAACGCTGATTGGAGAACAGTCAGAACAGCTCACAAAAAAACGAGTTTTGAATTTGGCGATCTGACCGCAGGATATCAGGATGGCACGGCTAGATTAAAAGATAAGTTACAGCGCATATTCATTAGAAGCGATCAATTAAAGTCTCTGTAAAATATCGCTTAGATTCTGGACCTGATTGTAAAACATGTAAAGTGTACGATCACTTTAAGCTAACATTATGTATAGGTTAAAATTATTTCTAAAAGTATTTAGAACCGATGATGTGTTGATACAATATGCAGTTTAGATTTATAGGATCAGAAACAGTCCTAACAGTCCAAGGATACACCCTTTGAAAAACCCAGCGTAGGCTTTATGTTGTCTGCCAATCAGAAACAAAAGGCCCCATGTATTAAGAGGCGGGCGGACAGCTTCTCAACTTACAAAGCTGTCCGCCTGCCTTTGCTACATACGGGCAGCGGATCTTTTCGTCCGCTGGCCCGTATATATGTCATTACACACTCATCGGAGTGTGTAATTCCCACAACACCATTCGTGCAACTGAAGGGACTGTCAATCAACGAGAGCAGACGAGCTAGCTGTGATTTTCCCTCGCCAACCCCGGGGGTGGCGTAGGGTGTAAGACGCAGCGGTCTAATGATCGCTGCTTCTCACATTGCGGGAAGCGGGCTCACATATGGGAACCTGCCCTGCAAGGACCGTGGAGCAGCTCTCACTGCTTCGTACATGGAGCCCTAGAAGTAAATAACTGGGCAAGATCAACTGCAGTCAAATTTAAACTTTCATGAACCAGATAGTGCAAGCAATTTAAAATCCAAATTAGTTCTGTTCTCAAATTTACTTTGTACTCTTGGTATTCTTTATTGAACAGCATATCTAGATATCTGCAACAGTGTGTAACATTTTGTTACCACACTTCACAATTTTATTAGACCTCATACACTTGGAGTTTTGTTCAGTTGTTGGAGACTGACAGAAGCCTTTGTTTGTCTGTAAAAAAACATTGGGGAATTGTGAACGGTGTTATATGCACACTTTCTGAGACACCAGCTCCTACTGAGCACGTGCAAGAGATCACAGCTAATTTATAAGTCTTTGGTTGGCTGATGGATTTTACATAATGTAGGAGACAAGGTGAAAAGAAATTGGAATAATTTACTGCTTGTTTAAAATACAAAGTAACTGTTATTGTTGTGTACTTCAGTATGCATGTGTTTATCATGCAATGCCTCTGTATTTGGTGGTCCTATAAATTTGCTGTTGAGATTTAAAGGGTCATGAAACCCAATTGTCTTATTTCATGATTCAGATAGAGCATACAATTTTAAACATTCCAAGTTACTTCTATTTTCAAATGTGCTTCATTCTCTTGGTTTCCTTTAATGAAGGAACAGCAATGCACTACTGGGAGCTATTGAGTCAATGTCAAGAGGCATGTATACACAGCCACCAATCACCATCTAGCTCCCAGTAGTACATTGCTGCTTCTGAGCCTACTTAATTATGCTTTTCTACAAAGGATGCCAAGACAACAAAACAAATAAGATAATAGAAAAATAAAAATGTAATGTGATCACAAACCGTGAAATAATCACAATGAAAATAAAATAAGAAGTCCACATAATGTGAATAAAAATATTTGTAAACTGAAGTAAAGAAGAAAATTTCAAAGTTTAGAGGAAAGGAAGTCGGGAATAGCTGCAGCGATTCCAAGGATGTCTGTGTTGTATCTGTTGCAATGTGTATCTCAAATAAATGAAAAGAAATAAAGTGCACTGCCATAACGACCAGCAAAAATATACTTCATCCAATTTTGTACTCTTGTAAAGAGCTACAATAGCTCTAAGAGAATAGCCCAAAGTAAACGCCACCTCTTTTAGACATGAAGACATTTATTAAAACGGATAACAACAATATAATCTGCTAAAATGTCACTCATTAAAGGGACACTGAACCCAATTTTTTTCTTTCGTGATTCAGACAGAGCATGCCATTTTAAGCAACTTTCTAACTTACTCCTATTATCAAATTTTCTTGATTCCCTTGGTATCTTTATTTGAAATGCAAGAATGTAAGTTTAGATGCCTGCCCATTTTTGGTGAATAACCTGGGTTATTCTTGCTGATTGGTGGATAAATTCATCCAACAATAAAAAAGTGCTGTCCAGAGTTCTTGACCAAAAAACAAGCTTAGATGCCTTCTTTTTCAAATAAAGATAGCAAGTGAACGAAGAAAAATTGATAATAGGAGTAAATTAGAAACTTGCTTAAAATGGAATGCTCTTTCTGAATCACGAAAGAAAAAAAAAATGTGGGTTCAGTGTCCCTTTAAGGTGCCCCTGACAATAATTGCTGTCTTTAATTTAGAATTAAATCCTACTGTCCAAACTCCAATTTAAAGGGACATGAAACCCAAAAAAATTCTTTCATGATTTAGGTAGAACATACAATTTTAAACGACTTACCAGTTTACTACTATTAGCAAATTTGCTTCATACTATTGGTAGAAGGTGCAGAAATGCACTACTGGTTTCTAACTGAACCAATGACAATCGGTATATATATGCAGCCACCAATCGGCAGTAGGAACCTAGGTTCTTTGCTGTTCCTGCGGCTCAGTGGATCGGCTATATTTAACCCTTCCCTAGCAGCAGGTTCTACTCCAATGTACAGGTTTCACCTTAAAGATGGCTTTGTCAGGCGAATAAGTTTAAAGTGATGGTAAACTTTAACTTTTTTAGTTACATTATTTGTAATTATAAACTAAAAGATGCCGACTGTCATTTATGATAGACTTTCGAAACGCTTAATTTTTTTAAAATTAATGTTTTATGTTTTTCTATATATCGCCATCCCTCCGCCCGTAACGGATAATCTGTTTCCTATTTCACTGACATTCAGGCTATCGCCAATCTTATTGCGCCCCCTTTGCTAGACATCATAGGAGGCGCTATATGATTGGATACAGCCTGTATTGTCGGTAAAGTAGGAAATAGAGGAGGCGCGATTATGATTGGATGTAGCCTGAATCGTCAGTGAAGTAGGAAATAGACTATTCGTTATGGGTGGAGGGACGGCGACATATGGGAAAACATGAAAGGGTAATTAAATAAATAAAAAAATAAAAAAATTAAGCGTTTCCAAAGCCTTTCATGAATAAAAGTTCCCTATCTTTTAGTTTAAAATTGCAAATATTCTAACTAAAAAAGTTAGTTTACTATCTCTTTAAACGTTTATGTAGCGTGTCATATAAGCAGATGATATTGCTTTTATCAATATTGTTTTTTATCCATTTAAATATGTTTTAAAGTCTAGAAGAGTTCCAGTTTATGGAAGATATGATTTGGGCTATAGTAACTCTATACTCTATCTGGTACAAACTTGGATGAAGTTTATTTTTGTTGGATGTTACAGCATTGCACTATATTTCTTTTCATTTGTTTGAGGTACAAACTGCAATAGATACAACGGAGGCATCCTTGGAATCGCTGCAGCTGTTCCTTAATTCCTTTCCTACAAAGTTTTGATCTTTTGAGAGTTATTACTTTGCTTTGTTGCACTGTGATTTGTATTCCCATTATTTTGACATAAGCTAATAGTATTAAATACATTGAAAAAATACTCTATCTGAATGTTAAAAGCTTAATTTTGGCTTTACTGTCACTAAAATTTCATGTTTAACATCTCTTTAAACTGTCTCTATAGGATTTGTAGGCTTAGACATTCAGTATTGAAATATATCTCAGAATCCTCTTTCCTTTTTCTTTACAGCTTCAGATTCCGAACAAGATGCTGCTCTTAAATCTGCTCAGGAACGAGCTGAAATAGTTGCCAAATATGACAAGGTAAGTATCCATATATTTTTTTTAGTAAGCTTACTTAACACAGAGCTCATTCTACTCTTGTTCCCATTGGCAAATGTCTGTAGTAATGTAATATCTGATGTCCGTTATGGTCACATAATACGGTTTCCTTCATCCCCATCAATGGACTTGTAAGTAATCCACTTTAGATTTTTGGCTACGTTAGACTTGATCTCCTATATCAGAACTGGCATGAATCAGTTCTTGGCTAGTGTTCCCTCTAAGGCCAGCTTTGTGAGCAGTCCAGCAGTGAAACAGTTAATTAGAGCAATTGGTGAACACTACACAATGCAGACTACAAGGTATGGTTCTCTTATTAACTTTTTCACTGCTGGGCTGCTCACAAAACTTGCCTTAGAGTGAACACTGGCACAAATCCTGAAGCCATGGCACATAGAAAATCAATTCATGAATTGCTGGTATTTGTCATCATGGGCCTGGTGCGCAGTTCCATCTCACATTCTTCTACACATTTATCCTTTGTCATTTTCTCCAATGTAAGTTTTATATATTTATTGCCTCTCTCCCCATTCTATCTCACTTTATTTAACACAAAATGCTGTTAGCCTGTTGCATAGATTTAGTTTTTTTGGCTTTCGATCACATGATCATTTTTACCCATTTAACTATAAATTGATTAATTTTATGCAGGTACAGCAAGGCTCCTTCTGAGTTTTTCTGATCCGTTTTTTTTTTAAAGATTTAAAGTTTATTTTCTTTCGGTTTAGCTCAGGAGCGGAACTACAGGGGGTGCAAAGGCCGAAACTGTGACCCTTAGATTCGTGCACCTGGGCCCTGTGGTTTCTAGTTACGTCCTCTGGTTTAGCTTAAGTCCCTTGAGTGCTAACGACGGCTCAGAGCTGTCGCTAGCACTCAACCACCTTTTTAGCAATCCGGGGCCTCCTACCGACGCCCACCCTGGCGATCGGGCCTGAATAGTGACAGGCATCACCGAGGCTTCCCTTTACGTGCGGTAACGTCACGAGCAATGACTTGATGACGTCACCGCGCAACTTTATTTAAAATTTACAAAAGAAAGTATAGGGAAAGGGGGCATGCTGCTTAGAAGCCTGTATCTCAGGCATCTAAGCAGCTACAGACCCCCAAGACCAATCACCTAACCTTTCCAACGGTATAAGTCTTGAGGATCGAAAAAAAAAAAGTCAAATTTTTTCTTCATAAATAGAAACAGTCCACAGCTGCGTTCATTAATTTTGGGAAATAAGAACCTGACCACCAGGAGGAGGCCAAGACACCCCAGCCAAAGGCTTAAATACTCTTCCCACTTCCCTCATCCCCCAGTCATTCTTTGTCTTTCGTCCCAGGAGGTTGGCAGAGAAGTGTCAGAAGTTTGTTTTCATCTCTTATGGGACGGGAGTTTTAAGTAATCCTGTCAGTTTCTCAGTGAGATGGTTGAAAGTTAGAGTCCAGAGATGCAGGAAGAGTCTTTCTGCAAAACCATCCCGACTCATTTTAACAACTCCACAAGCAATCAGCATTGTCGAACTTTGCTGCCTGCTTCCTTCTCTCAAGTCCATGGCGGAGACGAGGCTACTATCCGTCACACTTTAGGGGGCCGTGTTCCTGTTCCACGGCGTAGATTCCGGTAAGATTGTTAGATTTTACTTCTTCATGATTTTACTGTAACTCATTTGTTCCTGCGAACTCACATGAAAAATACAGGGTCTCAGTGGGACTCCTTTAGTATCTTGGAATAAAGGGTTAATATCTCCTTAAGGGGGATTATTGAACAGGGTTTTCTCTTGTTAAGTGTATTCAGTCCACGGATCATCCATTACTTATGGGATATATTCCCTTCCCAACAGGAAGTTGCAAGAGGATCACCCAAAGCAGAGCTGCTATATAGCTCCTCCCCTCACATGTCATATCCAGTCATTCTCTTGCAACTCTCAACATAGATGGAGGTCACGAGAGGAGAGTGGTGTTTTATACTTAATTATTTCTTCAATCAAAAGTTTGTTATTTTTAAATGGCACCGGAGTGTGCTGTTTTTTTCCTCAGGCAGTACTTGGAAGAAGAATCTGCCTGTATTTTCTATGATCTTAGCAGAAGTAACTAAGATCCACTGGGTGTTCTCGCACATTCTGAGGAGTGGGGTAACTTCAGAAAGGGAATAGCATGCGGGGTCCCCTGCAAATAAGGTATGTGCAGTAAAATATTTTTCTAAGGAATGGAATTGACTAAGAAAATACTGCTGATACCGATGTTATGCAAGTACAGCCTTAAATGCAGTGGAAGTGACTGGTATCAGGCTGATTAATGTATATACAGTAAAGTAATTTTCTAGGAATGGAATTTGACTAAGAAAATGCTGCTATTACTGAAGTAATGTAATAAGTCTTAAATACAGTAGAAGGACTGGTATCAGGCTTATCATAGAGATACATACTCTTTAAAAAATAAAAGAAAAAGATGTTTAAAACGGTTGCTGGCATGTTTAATCGTTTTTGTGAGGTACTTTGGTGATAAAATTTATTGGGGCATGAATTTTCCACATGGCTGACTTATATTTTTGCATGGAAACAGTTAACTGAGGTTTCCCACTGTTGTAATATGAGTGGGAGGGGCCTATTTTAGCGCTTTTTTGCGCAGTAAAAATTCAGTCTCTGTCTTCCTGTTTCTTCCTGCATGACACAGGACGTCTCTAGAGAGCTCAGGGGACTTCAAAAGTCATTTTGAGGGAGGTAATCAGTCACAGCAGACCTGTGACAGTGTGTTTGACTGTGTTAAAAAACGTTTTTTTCTATATTATTATCCGTTTTGGGTATTAAGGGGTTAATCATCCATTTGCAAGTGGGTGCAATGCTCTGCTAACTTAATACATTTACTGTGAAAATTTGGTTGCTATAACTGATTTGGTTCTTTGTTATTTCAACTGTGACAATTTTTTGTGCTTCTTAAAGGCGCAGTAACGTTTTATTTAGTGCTTGTAAATTTATTTCAAAGTGTTTTCCAAGCTTGCTAGTCTCATTGCTAGTCTGTTTAAACATGTCTGACACAGATGAATCTGTTTGTTCATTATGTTTGAAGGCCAGTGTGGAGCCCCATAGAAATATGTGTACTAAATGTATTGATTTCACTTTAAATAATAAAGGTCAGTCTTTATCTATAAAAGAATTATCACCAGACGACGAGGGGGAAGTTATGCCGACTAACTCTCCTCACGTGTCAGTACCTTCGCCTCCCGCTCAGGAGGCGCGTGATATTGTGGCGCCAAGTACATCAGGGATGCCCATACAAATCACTTTACAAGACATGGCCACTATTATGAATAATACCCTGACAGAAGTATTATCTAAATTGCCAGAATTAAGAGGCAAGCGCGATAGCTCTGGGATAAGGACAGAGCGCGCTGGTGCTGTGAGAGCCATGTCTGATACTGCGTCACAGTTTGCAGAACATGAGGACGGAGAGCTTCATTCTGTGGGTGACGGATCTGATCCAGGGAAAACGGATTCAGAGATTTCTAATTTTAAATTTAAGCTTGAGAACCTCTGTGTATTGCTAGGGGAGGTTTTAGCGGCTCTGAATGACTATAATACAGTTGCAATTCCAGAGAAATTATGTAGGCTGGATAGATACTATGCGGTGCCGGTGTGTACTGACGTTTTTCCTATAACTAAAAGACTTACAGAAATTATTAGCAAGGAGTGGGATAGACCTGGTGTGCCCTTTTCCCCACCTCCTATATTTAGGAAAATGTTTACAATAGACGCCACTACACGGGACTTATGGCAAACGGTCCCCAAGGTGGAGGGAGCAGTTTCTACTTTAGCTAAGCGTACCACTATCCCGGTGGAGGATAGTTGTGCTTTTTCGGATCCAATGGATAAAAAATTAGGTTACCTTAAGAAAATGTTTGTTCAACAAGGTTTTATCTTACAGCCCCTTGCATGCATTGCGCCTGTCACTGCTGCTGCGGCATTCTGGTTTGAGTCTCTGGAAGAGGCCATTCACTCAGCTCCATTGGATGAAATCATGGACAAGCTTAAAGCACTTAAGCTAGCTAATGCATTTGTTTCTGATGCCATTGTACATTTAACTAAACTAACGGCTAAGAACTCTGGATTCGCCATCCAGGCGCGCAGTGCGCTATGGCTTAAATCCTGGTCAGCTGACGTGACTTCTAAATCTAAATTGCTTAATATTCCTTTCAAGGGGCAAACCTTATTCGGGCCCGGCTTGAAAGAAATTATTGCTGACATTACTGGAGGTAAGGGTCATACCCTTCCTCAGGACAGGGCCAAATCAAAGGCCAAACAGTCTAATGTTCGTGCCTTTCGAAACTTCAAGGCAGGAGCAGCATCAACTTCCTCCGCTCCAAAACAGGAAGGAACTGTTGCTTGTTACAGACAGGCCTGGAAAAATAATCAGTCCTGGAACAAGGGCAAGCATGCCAGAAAACCTACTACTGCCCCTAAGACAGCATGAAGGGATTGCCCCCTGTCCGGAAACGGATCTAGTGGGGGGCAGACTTTCTCTCTTCGCCCAGGCGTGGGCAAGAGATGTCCAGGATCCCTGGGTGTTGGAGATCATATCCCAGGGATATCTTCTGGACTTCAAGGCTTCTCCTCCACAAGGGAGATTTCATCTTTCAAGGTTATCAGCAAACCAAATAAAGAAAGAGGCATTTCTACGCTGTGTACAAGACCTCCTTATAATGGGGGTGATCCACCCAGTTCCGCGGACGGAACAAGGGCAGGGTTTTTACTCAAATCTGTTCGTGGTTCCCAAGAAAGAGGGAACCTTCAGACCAATCTTGGACCTAAAGATCTTAAACAAATTCCTAAGAGTTCCATCATTCAAAATGGAAACTATTCGAACCATCCTACCCATGATCCAAGAGGGTCAGTACATGACCACAGTGGACTTAAAGGATGCCTACCTTCACATACCGATTCACAAAGATCATTATCGGTACCTAAGATTTGCCTTCCTAGACAGGCATTACCAGTTTGTAGCTCTTCCCTTCGGGTTAGCTACGGCCCCGAGAATCTTTACAAAGGTTCTGGGCTCACTCCTGGCGGTTCTACGACCGCGAGGCATAGCGGTGGCTCCGTATCTAGACGACATCCTGATACAGGCATCAAGCTTTCAAATTGCCAAGTCTCATACAGAGATAGTTCTGGCATTTCTGAGGTCGCATGGGTGGAAGGTGAACGTGGAAAAGAGTTCTCTATCACCACTCACAAGAGTCTCCTTCCTAGGGACTCTTATAGATTCGGTAGAGATGAAAATTTACCTGACGGAGTCCAGGTTGTCAAAACTTCTAAATGCTTGCCGTGTCCTTCATTCCATTCCACGCCCGTCAGTGGCTCAGTGCATGGAAGTAATCGGCTTAATGGTAGCGGCAATGGACATAGTGCCATTTGCGTGCCTGCATCTCAGACCGCTGCAATTATGCATGCTAGGTCAGTGGAATGGGGATTACTCAGATTTGTCCCCTGTACTAAATCTGGACCAAGAAACCAGAGATTCTCTTCTCTGGTGGCTTTCTCGGTCCATCTGTCCAAGGGCATGACTTTTCGCAGGCCAGAGTGGACGATTATAACAACAGATGCCAGCCTTCTAGGTTGGGGCGCAGTCTGGAACTCCCTGAAGGCTCAGGGATCATGGACTCAGGAGGAGAAACTCCTTCCAATAAATATTCTGGAATTAAGAGCAATATTCAAGGCTCTTCTAACTTGGCCTCAGTTAGCAACACTGAGGTTCATCAGATTTCAGTCGGACAACATCACGTGTGGCTTACATCAACCATCAAGGGGGAACCAGGAGTTCCCTAGCGATGTTAGAAGTCTCAAAGATAATTCGCTGGGCAGAGTTTCACTCTTGCCACTTGTCAGCGATCCACATCCCAGGCGTGGAGAACTGGGAGGCGGACTTTCTAAGTCGCCAGACCTTTCATCCGGGGGAGTTGGAACTTCATCCGGAGGTGTTCGCTCAACTGATTCGTCATTGGGGCAAACCAGAACTGGATCTCATGGCGTCTCGCCAGAACGCCAAGCTTCCTCGTTACGGATCCAGGTCCAGAGACCCGGGAGCGGCGCTGATAGATGCTCTAGCAGCCCCTTGGGTCTTCAACATGGCTTATGTGTTTCCACCATTTCCGCTGCTGCCTCGACTGATTGCCAAGATCAAACAGGAGAGAACATCAGTGATTCTGATAGCGCCTGCGTGGCCACGCAGGACTTGGTATGCAGACCTAGTGGACATGTCGTCCTGTCCACCATGGTCTCTACCTCTGAAGCAGGACCTTCTAATACAAGGTCCTTTCAACCATCCAAATCTTATTTCTCTGAGGCTGACTGCATGGAGATTGAACGCTTGATCCTATCCAAGCGTGGCTTCTCAGAGTCAGTTATTGATACTTTAATACAGGCTCGGAAGCCTGTTACCAGAAAAATCTATCATAAGATATGGCGTAAATACTTATATTGGTGCAAATCCAAGAGTTACTCATGGAGTAAGGTTAGGATTCCTAGGATATTGTCCTTTCTACAAGAGGGTTTGGAAAAGGGCTTATCTGCTAGTTCGTTGAAGGGACAGATTTCTGCTCTGTCTATTCTTTTGCACAGGCGTCTGGCAGAAGTTCCAGACGTCCAGGCTTTTTGTCAGGCTTTGGCTAGGATTAAGCCTGTGTTTAAATCTGTTGTTCCTCCGTGGAGCTTAAACTTGGTTCTTAAAGTTCTTCAGGGTGTTCCGTTTGAACCCCTTCATTCCATTGATATTAAGCTTTTATCTTGGAAAGTTCTTTTTTTGATGGCTATTTCCTCGGCTCGAAGAGTCTCTGAGTTATCTGCTTTACATTGTGATTCTCCTTATCTGGTTTTCCATTCAGACAAGGTAGTTTTGCGTACTAAACCTGGGTTTTTACCTAAGGTAGTTTCTAACAGGAATATCAATCAAGAGATTGTTGTCCCATCATTGTGCCCTAATCCTTCTTCAAAGAAGGAACGTCTTTTGCATAATCTGGACATAGTCTGTGTCCTGAAATTCTATTTACAGGCAACTAAAGATTTTCGTCAAACTTCTTCCCTGTTTGTCGTTTATTCTGGACAGAGGAGAGGTCACAAAGCTTCGGCAACCTCTCTCTCTTTTTGGCTTCGTAGTATAATACGTTTAGCCTATGAGACTGCTGGACAGCAGCCTCCTGAAAGAATTACAGCTCATTCTACTAGAGCTGTGGCTTCCACCTGGCCTTTAAGAATGAGGCCTCTGTTGAACAGATTTGCAAGGCTGCGACTTGGTCTTCGCTTCACACCTTTTCGAAATTTTACAAATTTGACACTTTTGCTTCTTCGGAGGCTGTTTTTGGGAGAAAGGTTCTACAGGCAGTGGTTCCTTCCGTTTAAGTTCCTGCCTTGTCCCTCCCTTCATCCGTGTACTTAGCTTTGGTATTGGTATCCCATAAGTAATGGATGATCCATGGACTGAATACACTTAACAAGAGAAAACATAATTTATGCTTACCTGATAAATTTATTTCTCTTGTAGTGTATTCAGTCCACGGCCCGCCCTGTCTTTTTAAGGCAGATCTAAATTTTAATTAAAACTTCAGTCACCACTGCACCCTATGGTTTCTCCTTTCTTGTCTTGTTTCGGTCGAATGACTGGATATGACATGTGAGGGGAGGAGCTATATAGCAGCTCTGCTTTGGGTGATCCTCTTGCATCTTCCTGTTGGGAAGGGAATATATCCCATAAGTAATGGACGATCCGTGGACTGAATACACTACAAGAGAAATAAATTTATCAGGTAAGTATAAATTATGTTTTTTGTAATCATGTTTATGTGATTCAATCTGCTTATGTGTAGTGTTAACTGGGCTTGTGGCTTTTTGGAACATAACGGCCTTTTGAAGTGAATGCGACCTTACGGTTGGGAGCGCTTTTTTTGGACTGTATGGTTCACCTTGTGACCGGACGTGTCTACATTCTGATCTCCCATTTCTGCATTCCTGACTGTGTGGCGACGGAGAATTCTAGTCTGCTGGTGTCTGGTTCATATGAGGTGGTGAGTGCCCCAGCCATTGTGGGTGTCAGGTGCCATTTTTAATTGTTTTATATATATAGTCCATTTTTTTGGTATCCTTTACCCAGTTATGGAGGATGCTGATGTTGAGTTTGTTCAACTTTCTGATTCAGATTCTTCGTCCTGTGACGAATGCAAATTGGCCCCATTGACTCAAGTCAGTCAGTTATGTTCTTTAGGCCGCCCTAGAGCGCCTTGTTCGTCGGGCTCGGGGATTCAAAGGACTGCTGAGCCATCCGCCTCCGGGAGGCGAGTTTCCTACCGCTCCCTACTACTACACATGCGGTAACCCAGGTCATGTGTTTTCCTCCTCGGAGGGTGGATTGTTCTCCCCAAGGTTGTGGCACGTTTTCTCTCTTACATGCTTTTGGAGCTTGCTCGTCTTCAAAGTCCAGATGTTTATTTGCGATTGCGCTCGTGCCCGATTGCCCCAGGTCTCTTGGCCAATTGCCCCAGGTCTCTTGGCCACTGGAGGGCATGTGCAGTTCTCTGCGGGTGTAACTGTTCCTAAATGTTGTGTCTTTCATTACAGGCTGGCTCGCCTTCGTGTTTTACTCTGACACGTTTTTGAGCTTTTAGGGGACCCTATCCTTCTCGGGTTATGGGACTCATCAGTCTCCTCCTTCAAATGGCTCACCTCGTTAGACATGGGGGGATGAAGTAATCTCCTTTAAGTCTTGTAATCAAGATCCTTCCCAGTTTTGTTGGAGGAACAGGCTTTCCGTTTGGCTGGTCCTGCAGATCTTTCTGTTCTTCTTGGACGTTAACCCTTGGGTTGCCTGTTATTTTATTTTATCCGGTTAGGATGAATTTTCTTTTCTTTTTCATACTATGTTTCCTGCGGGAACTTAAAAATCTCTGGGATCGATACTCACTGTTTGCTTCTACAAAAGTTGTTCGGGACACGTTAGTCCCATGTTTGTCTGTTTTTCTTCCTTCCTCTCTGATTGCGGATTTAGCCAGCTTGGCAGTTATGACCCTGGTTGCAGGCTGGTCCTGCTTGGGTTCAGATCTTCTGTCTCGCGGCTTATTCAGATACGTGGCACCTATTATACCTTGCTGGTCAGGTTGATCTTAACATTATTTATGTTCTTGTTATTTGTTTTACAAGTTTCAGCTAAGCATTCTCAAGAGGACTTGCGGGTCCGTGCGGCTCTCGGGATTGTTTGAGTCCTAAATAGCAGTCTCTCTGGTGACTGGGTCAGTGAATTTTGCTGCGTCACTCTCTGTTGTTTCCGATACCCTCACAATCTAGAGTATTCCTTCCCACGTGGTGGGAAAATTAGAGGGTTTAGTGCCTCTTTCCGCCGGTCGGGGCGGTGTTGCTTTAGGAAATTGTCCTTTTTGGACTTGTTCCTTTAGTGGTTCTCTTCTTCTTTGAGTTGTTCCTGTCCATCTGGGGAGCTGCTGGCACTGCATTGAGACTTAGTCAGGTGGCCTTGCTAGATCTCCTTGTCTATGAGTAAGGCTACTATACAGCCGAAACGCGTAAGACACTATTTACTCAGCTGTTCTTATGCTTGACACTTTGTTTTAAGTGTTTTAAGATTTTTTTCATATGTTTCTGAAAAAAAGCTTTTTTTATGCTATATAGTGTCTTGAGACTTGCCTGGTCCTTAGGTCTAATGCCTGCTCGAATGGCTTTAGGTTGAAGTGGCGTGTCCATTCTTCTGCCCTTTTGGGGGCCGATCTTGGGTTCCTTTCGGTTCCCTTGCTTTCAGATCTGCTTTTGCTTGGGCTGGTCCGGCTAGGTGTAGGATCTGAGATCTGTTGTTTATCCTCAGGTCTTGGGGGTGACAGTGGACCTTCTTTTTTTAGATGTTCTGTGCCTCTCCCCCTTTGAGATCTGTGAGTAGAGTTTGGCAGCCTGGATTTCCTGGAGAGTGCCCTCTGTCTTGGAGGTTGGGCAGTCTTCTACTTTGTGTGGCTGCTTCTTCCTTACAGATAGTGTTTTCTCAGTGTCTTCCTACGAATGGTAGCGTGTTTCTAGACTCGGATGTTTATTCTCTGAGTTTGCCACTTGTTATTTCTGTTTGCTCAGTCTCCGAGTTCTGACGTTTTGAGGACTTTGTCTTCAGCTGTCTTTTTCTGTGCTGTTGCACGATGTTTGGGAGATGTTTCTTCTCTTTGATGATGCCTGTTTGCTCCTTGTAGGTTGGGCGTCGTCTCCCCTTGTTCTCGGCATCCATTCGAGTCTCTGTTGATTTGGCTGTACCCTTTGGGTATATTTTTGGCTTACCCTTGTTCTCTCCCTTTTGGGGATTTTGGTACTTTACTAGTAAGGGTTGTGGGGGGACCGACTGCTAGGCGATGGTTCTCCTGGAGGAGTGTTGGCTCAGTGAGTCTGCTTGTGGTCTCTAGTTAGGCTTTCGGACTATCTGCGGGTCAGTGTCCTTGGGGCCTTTTCCTTCTAGTTTTTTTGTAGCCCGGCTCTGACAAAGCAGGGTTTGGTTGGGTTGTGGTTTTTCAGGCCTGGTGCCCTCAGAATGGGCCGCCTATCGTACCCTCCCGTTTTTGCATCCAGTGTCCTCTATAGCTTGGGTATTGTTTTCCCAAAAGTAATGAATGCAACTGTGGACTCTTTCCATTTATGAATAAAAACTTAAATTATGCTTACCTGATAATTTTATTTTCTTCAGATGGAAAGAGTCCACAGCTCCCCATCCATATTTTTTCTGTGGGGCGTCTCTTATTTTTTATTCGTCTGGCACCTTTTCACCCTGGTATTTCTTCTTCTGTTCCTTGTTTCTCTGCAGAATGACTGGGGGATGAGGGAAGTGGGAGGAGTATTTAAGCTTTTGGCTGGGGTGTATTTGCCTCCTCCTGGTGGCCAGGTTCTTATTTCCCAAAAGTAATGAATGCAGCTGTGAACTCTTTCCATCTAAAGAAAATAAAATTATCATGTAAGCATAATTTAATTTTTTTTTTTTTTTTTTAAATAGTAAAAAACTGAAAAAAATTAAATCCAGCTTAGCACTCAAAGGGTTAAAGGAATAGTCTAGTCAAAAATTAAACTTTCATGATTCAGTTAGAGCATGCAATTTTAAGCAACTTTTTAATCTACTCCTATTAGCAATTTTTCTTCTCTTGGTATTTTTATCTGAAAAAGCAAAAATGTAAGCTTAGGAGCCGGCTCATTTTTGGTTCAGAACCTGGGTAGCGCTTGCTGATTGGCTACATTTAAACACCAATCTATGAAAAGGGATATGGCATGAAAAGGATTAAAGGGACAATGTACAGAGGCAAGCAATTTTTAAGAGTTAATTGTACTACAAGCAGCCTTTAAATGGTCTGGTCTCTCGCATCTACTGCCCCCATCCAGGTTCATAATTTTAAAATAATTGTCAGCCATATAGCCACAAAAATCATGATATTCCCATACCCTGAAACCTTTTTGAGAGTCATATCTCCACATAAAGACCCACTGTGCCTATGGCCCCACTGACATCCACAAACCACATGAGATTAGTTCTTAGACTCCTGACCTTGTATTTCCTGTTAGTCATATGCATGCAAGAGACCGCAGATCAGACCCTATAGCCCTGAAGACTCACTGTCACATACCTACATTATGCATCAGATCAGATACTTTGGCCCTGCACCCCCTCTGAAAACCACATGACCCTGCACCCCTAAAACTTTTTATATAAAATCAAAATAAATCAGAAAAAAATATTTTTCCATATTATACATTTATAGCAATTTACTCCTATTGAAGACGTAAAATCACTAGTTGGAAACCTAACGTGTATATATTCTAAACCCGATGGTTAGCACAGCCCCCAGTGGATTTAACAATAGAGGAAAAAGACAATAATAATGTAAGGTGGCTGGAAAGATTTTAGCATCAGCTGCCCTTTTATTACATGTACTAAGGTAATATGTACTGCCTATAGTTTGAATTTGACAAATCTAGCCAAATAGACCTTATAAAATGGATGCCCCCAAGACAGCACTTTGACATGTAATTACTCAAAATACCTTTGTTGAAATTAATTTTAAACGACAAATAAAGTTTTCAATCAATGTATATAACTGAATTACAAAATAATATTGTTTGATGTCAGAGTCCATTTCTAGTCAATTATTTTTTGTTAAACTGTCGATATTTTGACATACAAAAAGTTTCCCAGCCTTAGTAATTTCATTTATTTATTTTTAATCCATTAAATTCAGGGTCGAGAAGGTGCAAAGATTGAACCTTGGGAAGATGCTAATTATATGCTTTATAAAGTCACTGACAGATTTGGCTTCCTTCAGTAAGTATTTTTAATTTTACTTGTCTCTGATACTTTGGGATAAAAGGCTGATCTTGCCGTAAAATTTCTTAATACATTTTTTTGTATAAGAATATTGAAATTCACACATTTACATAGTACACTTATGCTGATTTTTAGTTATTAAAACTTCATATGATTCAAAGTGTGAGATTAAACATCTGGATTAGGTTTGTTGTGAGAATTGTTTTTAAGGTTTTGCATTCAAATTAATATGAATGGCTTCAGTATTTTTGAATAGCTTATAGAATGTGACAGAATAATATTAAACTGTTCATATTGTAGCAGAAAATGGAAAAAAAATGTTCCTTTGCACACATTCACCTTGTTTTACAAAGTAGCAACCTTAACTGAGACTTTTCCTTAAAATTAACTTTTTCCTCCTTGAAATATACATTTATTTATATAAAAAAATTTCAGCATAAAGTGTTTCCAAATAACGAGGGAGCTCTCTTTCTTTTCTTTATAATATTTTATATTAAGACTCTCAAACCCCAAGAGCCCTATAAAACTCCTCGCACATACCTCAGTCTTTACTTTGCCTCTGCTGGAGGTGGTTGAAACATGAAGATGTGCATTTGATTCTTCAGAGAGAGGGGGTTTCAGTCTATATTGAGGCCCGGTTTCCCCTCAGAGTACATTACTTATCAGAGGGATATATATGGGGTATGGCTTGTGATTCTTTTTTCACCTCATGGGAAATTTTTCATAAACCTTCCATAATTGGTGCAGGGACTTGTCTTTGGCCTCCCTCTGTGGATCAACAATATACTCCTATTCCTTAACCTCTGCGGATATATGTTTCAGTACTGGTTTGGCTGTCTGCTGCTTATTTGCTGATGGATGAGTTTCTATTGGTAAGTATAATTTATTAAACACTGTAGACACACTATAGCTATGTTATGGGTACTTGTTTAGTTTGTGTATGTATTTGCTTAATACATATGGGCCTGGGATGGAATCCTTTACACTATTCCCTTGCTGTTTTGTGCGCATCTGCTTTTTGGAGCTCTTAGTCTGAATTTCGTGCATCTGCTTGTTATATATATAGTTCATTCACGCATTGGCTGGTTTACACCTGTGGGATTAGCGCACTTTCGTCCTCGGCTATGTGCATGTTGAGTTTTTGGCCAGATAAATTCCTTATAGCGAGCATTAATTCTCTCTGATGAGCGTTATCTTCTCTTCAGATGTTATGTTAATGTCTCCTGCTTTGTTTTGCAGTTCAGCTTAGTGCACATTATACATGTGAGTTTATTTAAAAAGCTACTTAGGAGAGGGTAAGTGGTTTCCATTCCACAAGAGGGGTTAGTGTTTAATGCTTTGCCATATTCTATAATGTAGCAGTCTGATTTTGTCCCTACCTACCCAAGAAACTGAATCCCCTGAATATCTTTGTACTATTATTAGGTGTACTTATTGTAAAAAAGCTGAGGTGCCATCTCCAGCTCATTTATGTGACATGTTTAGAATTATTAATGCAATCGGACCAACCTTTATTGTTGTTTCTTTGGGTATTAAAGGGACAGTCAACACTTCCGTTAACATTATTTGATATTGAAAAATAAAAACCGAAGATCCACCTGCACTATACCCCTTCTGCCTTGCCGCCTTGCTTCTGTACTAATCACTGTTGCTAACTTCTCTAATACCGGGTAAATATGGCAGCCGGACTCCCCCCACCGTTACGTAGCTGCCTTCTTCTTCAAATGATCAGCAAATCAGAATCCAATCCTCTGTCAGAAATTGCACACGCGTTTGCATACCTGGACGACATCTTTTGGTTCAAGCTTCGTCTTTTCCTTTAGCAGAATCAAACACCAAACGACTCTCTTGTTATTTCATCAACAGCATGGTTGGAGAATCACTTTTACAAAAAGTTATTTGGTTCCTCAAACAAAAGTAACTTTGGGATTTCGATTCAGTTTCTATGAGTCTTTCTCTACCAGAGTTGGTGTCAATGTATCTGAACCTTCAGTCTCTATTTCTTTCATGTAATTAACAAGAGTCCATGAGCTAGTGACGTATGGGATATACATTCCTACCAGGAGGGGCAAAGTTTCCCAAACCTTAAAATGCCTATAAATACACCCCTCACCACACCCACAAATCAGTTTTTACAAACTTTGCCTCCAAGGGAGGTGGTGAAGTAAGTTTGTGCTAGATTCTACGTTGATATGCGCTCCGCATCAAGTTGGAGCCCGGTTTTCCTCTCAGCGTGCAGTGAATGTCAGAGGGATGTGAAGAGAGTATTGCCTATTGAATGCAGTGATCTCCTTCTATGGGGTCTATTTCATAAGGTTCTCTGTTATCGGTCGTAGAGATTCATCTCTTACCTCCCTTTTCAGATCGACGATATACTCTTATATTTACCATTTCCTCTACTGATTCTCGTTTCAGTACTGGTTTGGCTTTCTACAAACATGTAGATGAGTGTCCTGGGGTAAGTAAGTCTTATTTTCTGTGACACTCTAAGCTATGGTTGGGCACTTTATTTATAAAGTTCTAAATATATGTATTCAAACATTTATTTGCCTTGACTCAGAATGTTCAACTTTCCTTATTTCCAGACAGTCAGTTTCATATTTGGGATTATGCATTGAATTATCATATTTTTTCTTACCTCAAAAATTTGACTTTTTTCCCTGTGGGCTGTTAGGCTCGCGGGGGCTGAAAATGCTTCATTTTATTGCGTCATTCTTGGCGCGGACTTTTTTGGCGCAAAAATTCTTTTCCGTTTCCGGCGTCATACGTGTCGCCGGAAGTTGCGTCATTTTTTGACGTTATTTTGCGTCAAAGATGTCGGCGTTCCGGATGTGGCGTCATTTTTGGCGCCAAAAGCATTTAGGCGCCAAATAATGTGGGCGTCTTTTTTGGCGCTAAAAAATATGGGCGTCATTTTTGTCTCCACATTATTTAAGTCTCATTATTTATTGCTTCTGGTTGCTAGAAGCTTGTTCACTGGCATTTTTTTCCCATTCCTGAAACTGTCATTTAAGGAATTTGATCAATTTTGCTTTATATGTTGTTTTTTTCTTTTACATATTGCAAGATGTTCCACGTTGCAACTGAGTCAGAAGTTACTACAGGAAAATCACTGCACAGTGCTGGAGCTACCAAGCTAAGTCTGCTATAAACTTTTGGTATCTGTTTCTCCAGCTGTTATTTGTATTGCATGTCATGTCAAACTTATTAATGCAGATAAAATTTCCTTTAGTACTGTTACATTACCTGTTGCTGTCCGTCAACATCTAATTTTCAGAGTGTTCCTGATAACATAAGAGATTTTATTTTTTAAATCCATTAAGAAGGCTATGTCTGTTATTTCTCCTTCTAGTATACATAAAAGTCTTTTAAAACTTCTCTTTTTTTCAGATGAATTTTTAAATGAACATCATCATTCTGATACTGATAATGGTTCTTCTGGTTCAGAGGTTTCTGTCTCAGAGGTTGATGCTGATAAATCTTTGTATTTGTTCAAAATGGAATTTATTCGTTCTTTACTTAAAGAAGTGTTATTTGCATTAGAAATAGAGGATTCTGGTCCTCTTGATACTAAATGTAAACGTTTCCTGTAGTTATTCCAGAAGTGTTTTATCTCCCTGATGCTATTTCTGAAGTAATTTCCAGGGAATGGAATAATTTGGGTAATTTATTTACTCCTTCTAGACGTTTAAGCAAATTATATCCTGTGCCATCTGACAGATTAGAGTTTGTTGGGACAAAAATCCCTAAGGTTATGGGGCTGTCTCTACTCCTGCTAATGTACTACTATTCCTATGGCAGATAGTACTTCATTTAAGGATCCTTTTAGATAGGAAAATTGAATCCTTTCTAAGAAAAGCTTACTTATGTTCAGGTAATCTTCTTAGACCTGCTATATTTTTAGCGGATGTTGCTGCAGCTTCAACTTTTTGGTTAGAAGCTTTAGCGCAACAAGTAACAGATCATAATTTTATAGCATTATTATTATTCTATAACATGCTAATAATTTTATTGGTGATACCATCTTTTGATATCATTAGAGTTGATGTCAGGTATATGTCTCTAGCTATTTTAGCTAGAAAAGCTTTATGGATTAATCTTGGAATGCTGACATGTCTTCTAAGTCAACTTTGCTTTCCCTTTCTTTCCAGGGTAAATAATCATTTCGTTCCTTTCCTCACAACAAGGAACAAAAGCCTGATCCTTCATCCTCAGGAGCAGTATCAGTTTGGAAACTATTTCCAGTTTGGAATATATCCAAGCCTTATAGAATCCTATAGCCAGCTCCTAAGTACCTATGAAGGTGCGGCCCTTATTCCAGCTCAGCTGGTATGGGGCAGATTACGTTTTTTTCAAAGAAATTTGGATCAATTCCGTTCTTAATCTCTGGTTTCAGAAACATTGTTTCAGGAAGGTACAGAATTGGCTTCAAGTTAAGGCCTCCTGCTAAGAGATTCTTTTCTTTCCCGTGTCCCAATTGACACAGCAAGGCTCAGCATTTCTGAAATGTGTTTCAGATCTAGAGTTGGCTGGAGTATTTATGCGAGTTCCAGTTCTGGAACAGGGGCTGGGGTTTTATTTTATCTCTTCATTGTACCAAAGAAGGTCAATTCCTTCAGACCAGTTATGGATCTATCATTATTGAATCGTTATGTTAGGATACCAACATTCAAGATGGTTACTGTAGGTCTATACTGCCTTTTGTTTAGCAAGGGCATTATATGTCTACAATAGATTTACAGGATGTGTATCTGCATATTCCGATTCATCCAGATCACTTTTAGTGTCTGAGATTCTCTTTTTAGACAAGCATTACCAGTTTTGTGGCTCTACTATTTGGTCTAGCCTCAGTTCCAAGAATTTTTTTCAAAGGTTCTCGGTGCCCTTCTTTCTGTAATCAGAGAATAGGGTTTTGGTATTTCCTTATTTGGACGATATCTTGGTACTTGCTCAGTCTTCTCATTTTCGAAGAATCTCATACGAATCGACTTGTGTTGTTTCTTCAAGTTCATGGTTGGAGGATCAATTTACCAATCAGTTTATTGATTCCTCAGACAAGGGTAACCTTTTTAGGTTTCTAGATAAATTCAGTGTCTATGACTCTGTCCTTGTCAGACAAGAGAAGTTTAACATTGATATCAGCTTGTCAAAACCTTCAGTCACAATCATTCCCTTTGGTAGCCTTATGCATGGAAATGTTGGATCTTAGGACTGCCGCATCAGATGCGATCTCCTTTGCTCGTTTTCACATGCGACCTCTTCAGCTCTGTATGCTGAACCAATGGTGCAGGGATTACTCAAAGATATCTCAATTAATATCTTTAAACCGATTTTACGACACTCTCTGACATGGTGGACAGATCACCATCGTTTAGTTCAGGGGGCTTCTTTGTTCTTCCGACCTGGACTATAATCTCAACAGATACGAGTCTTACAGGTTGGGGAGCTGTGTGGGGGTATCTGACGGCACAAGGGGTTTGGGAATCTCAGGAGGTGAGATTTCCGATCAATATTTTGGAACCCCGTGCAATTTTCAGAGCTCTTCAGTCTTGGCCTCTTCTGAAGAGAGAGTTGTTCATTGTTTTCAGATAAGACATTGTCACAACTGTGGCATACATCAATCATCAAGGAGGGACTCACAGTCCTCTGGCTATGAAAGAAGTATCTCGAATTTTGGTTTGGGCGGAATCCAGCTCCTGTCTAATCTCTGCGGTTTATATCCCAGGTATGGACAATTGGAAAGCGGATTATCTCAGTCGCCAAACGTTGCATCCGGGCGAATGGTCTCTTCACCCAGAGGTATTTCTTCAGATTGTTCAAATGTGGGAACTTCCAGAAATAGTTCTGATGGCTTCTCATCTAAACAAGAAACTTCCCAGGTATCTGTCCAGATCCCGGGATCCTCAGGCGGAGGCAGTGGATGCATTTTCACTTCCTTGGAAGTATCATCCTGCCTATATCTTTCCGCCTCTAGTTCTTCTTCCAAGAGTAATCTCCAAGATTCTGAAGGAATGCTCGTTTGTTCTGCTGGTAGCTCCGGCATGGCCTCACAGGTTTTGGTATGCGGATCTTGTCCGGATGGCCTCTTGCCAACCGTGGACTCTTCCGTTAAGACCAGACCTTTTGTCTCAAGGTCCTTTTTTCCATCAGGATCTGAAATCCTTAAATTTAAAGGTATGGAGATTGAACGCTTGATTCTTGGTCAAAGAGGTTTCTCTGACTCTGTGATTAATACTATGTTACAGGCTCGTACATCTGTATCCAGAGAGATATATTATAGAGTCTGGAAGACTTATATTTCTTGGTGTCTTTCTCATCTTTTTTCTTGGCATTCTTTTAGAATACCGAGAATATTACAATTTCTTCAGGATGGTTTAGATAAGGGTTTGTCCGCAAGTTCCTTGAAAGGTCAAATCTCTGCTCTTTCTGTTCTTTTTTACAGGAAGATTGCTATTCTTCCTGATATTCATTGTTTTGTACAAGCTTTGGTTTGTATAAAGCCTGTCATTAAGTCAATTTCTCCTCCTTGGAGTTTGAATTTGGTTCTGGGGGCTCTTCAAGCTCCTCCATTTGAACCTATGCATTCATTGGATATTAAATTACTTTCTTGGAAAGTTTTGTTCCTTTTGGCCATCTCTTCTGCCAGAAGAGTTTCTGAATTATCTGCTCTTTCTTATGAGTCTCCTTTTCTGATTCTTCATCAGGATAAGGCGGTGTTGCGAACTTCTTTTGAATTTTTACCTAAAATTGTGAATTCCAACAACATTAGTAGAGAAATTGTGGTTCCTTCATTATGTCCTAATCCTAAGAATTCTAAGGAGAAATCGTTGCATTCTTTGGATGTTGTTAGAGCTTTGAAATATTATGTTGACGCTACGAAATCTTTCTGTAAGACTTCTAGTCTATTTGTTATCTTTTCCGGTTCTAGGAAAGGCCAGAAAGCTTCTGCCATTTCTTTGGCATCTTGGTTGAAATCTTTAATTCATCTTGCCTATGTTGAGTCGGGTAAAATTCCGCCTCAGAGAATTACAGCTCATTCTACTAGGTCAGTATCTACTTCCTGGGCGTTTAGGAATGAAGCTTCGGTTGACCAGATCTGCAAAGCAGCAACTTGGTCCTCTTTGCATACTTTTACTAAATTCTACCATTTTGATGTATTTTCTTCTTCTGAAGCAGTTTTTGGTAGAAAAGTTCTTCAGGCAGCGGTTTCAGTTTGAATCTTCTGCTTAGGTTTTTTGTTAAACTTTATTTTGGGTGTGGATTATTTTCAGCAGGAATTGGCTGTCTTTATTTTATCCCTCCCTCTCTAGTGACTCTTGTGTGGAAAGATCCACATCTTGGGTAGTCATTATCCCATACGTCACTAGCTCATGGACTCTTGTTAATTACATGAAAGAAAACATAATTTATGTAAGAACTTACCTGATAAATTCATTTCTTTCATATTAACAAGAGTCCATGAGGCCCACCCTTTTTTGGGGTGGTTATGATTTTTTTGTATAAAGCACAATTATTCCAATTCCTTATTTTATATGCTTCGCACTTTTTTTCTTATCACCCCACTTCTTGGCTATTCGTTAAACTGATTTGTGGGTGTGGTGAGGGGTGTATTTATAGGCATTTTAAGGTTTGGGAAACTTTGCCCCTCCTGGTAGGAATGTATATCCCATACGTCACTAGCTCATGGACTCTTGTTAATATGAAAGAAATGAATTTATCAGGTAAGTTCTTACATAAATTATGTTTTTCCTTCAGTTGATCTTTGTATGGAAGTCCTAGGCCTCATGATTGTG
This sequence comes from Bombina bombina, assembly GCF_027579735.1. Taxonomy (NCBI): domain Eukaryota; kingdom Metazoa; phylum Chordata; class Amphibia; order Anura; family Bombinatoridae; genus Bombina; species Bombina bombina. The sequence goes on along the minus strand of NC_069504.1, from coordinate 73,007,026 downwards.
GCTTTAGATACAATTCCATTTCCATGTTTTCACATGAGGCTACTGCGTCAGTGGTGCAGAGATTATACTCAGCTGCCTCAAAGGATATTTTTGGATCCCAGTACAGGTCACTTTCTAACTTGATGGCTGGATCATCAGTTTATTATTCAGGGGGCTTCTTTTGCTCATCCTACCTGGACTGTGATCACTACAGATGCAAGTCTCTCAGATTGGGGAGCTGTTTGGGGGTCTCTGAGAGCACAAGGATTTTGGGATCCTCTGGAGGCGAGGTTACCAAAAATCGTTCTAAAAAGTGCAATTTCTCTTGTAAAGGTGTATCCAGTCCATGGGTTCATCCATTACTTGTGGGATATTCTCCTTCCCAACAGGAAGCTGCAAGAGGACACCCACAGCAGAGCTCTCTATATAGCTCCTCCCCTAACTGCCACCCCCAGTCATTCTCTTGCAGCTCTCGACGAGAAAGGAAGTATCAAGAGAGATGTGGTGAATTAGTGTAGTTTTTACCTTCAATCAAAAAACTAGTTTTTACCTTCAATCAAAAGTTTATTTTTAAACGGTACCGGCGTTGTACTGTTTTTATTCTCAGGCAGAAATTGGAAGAAGACTTCTGCCTGGAGGTTTGATGATCTCAGCGGTTTGTAACTAAGGTCCATTGCACATAACTGAAGAGTATGGAAAGAAAATGTCAGTTGCGGGGACGGTCTGCAGATTGCCTGCTTTGAGGTATGTTCAGTATATTTTTTTCTAGAGAGAGAAGGTCTAGAAAATGCTGACAGTGCCTGGTATATTTAAGGTAAGCCTGATACAGTGATTTAACAACAACTGTGATCATGCTTGCAAAAAGGGATAATATTCATGTTAATACCTATATTACTTAGTGTAAAAAGTTTGCATGATTTATAAATAAAAACGTTTTTTCTCTGAGGGTGATAAATCTTTATTTGGGGCCTAATTTCCACATGGCTTGTTGGATTACTCCTAGGAGTACTTTTTTAAGGCCCTCTGACTTTGAGTGCATGGTGGGAGGGGCCTATTTTCGGTTTCAGTCTGAAACATCCAGCTTCCCTGAAGGAGTCCTCTGGCTTATAGGACCTCTAGAGATGGTTTTGTTCCTGCAAAAATCGTTTTTAAGGGCAGGTAGGAGCCACAGCACAGCTGTGGCAGTGTGTTTGACTGTTTGTTAACAGGTTTAATGTTTTTCTAATTCGTTTTTGGGCCTAAGGGGTTAATCATCCATTTGCAAGTGGGTGCAATGCTGCTTTAGTCCCTTATACACACTGTAAAAATTTCGTAGAGTTTACTACTTTTTTTCACTGTTTTGCAGTTTATGTGGTAGTTTTTTTCTCTTAAAGGCACAGTACCGTTTTTTATTATTGCTTTTTTCACATTTATTTAAGTGTTTTCCAAGCTTGCTGGTCTCATTACTAGTCTGTTAAACATGTCTGACATAGAGGAAACTCCTTGTTCATTATGTTTAGAAGCCATTGTGGAACCCCCTCTTAGAATGTGTACCAAATGTGCTGACCTTTCTATAAGTTATAAAGACCATATTATGGCTTTTAAAGATTTATCACCTGAGGTTTCTGAGACTGACAAAAGGGAGGTTATGCCATCTAGCTCTCCCCACCTGACAGAACCTATAACTCCCGCTCAAGGGACGCCAAGTACATCTAGCGCGTACAATGCGTTTACTTTACAAGACATGGCGGCAGTTATGAATCATACCCTCACAGAGGTATTGTCCAAACTGCCAGGGTTACAAGGAAAGCGAGACAGCTCTGGGGCTAGAACAAATGCAGAGCTCTCTGACGCTTTAGTAGCTATGTCTGATATACCCTCACAATGTGCAGAAGTTGAAGCAGGAGAGCTTCTATCTGTGGGTGACTTCTCTGATTCAGGGAAGGCGTTACTTCAGTCTGACTCTGAAATGACAGCATTTAAATTTAAGCTTGAACACCTCCGCGTGTTGCTCAGGGAGGTTTTAGCGACTCTGGATGACTGTGACACCATTGTAGTCCCAGAGAAATTGTTTAAAATGGACAAATACTTTGCAGTGCCTGTTTACACTGATGTTTTTCCAATCCCTAAGAGATTTTCAGAAATTATTACTAAGGAATGGGATAGACCAGGTGTGCCGTTCTCTCCCCCTCCTGCTTTTAAGAAAATGTTTCCTATAGATGCCGCTACACGGGACTTGTGGCAGACGGTCCCTAAGGTGGAGGGAGCAGTCTCTACCCTAGCTAAGCGTACAACTATTCCTGTCGAGGACAGTTGTGCTTTCCTAGATCCTATGGATAAGAAATTAGAGGGTTTCCTTAAGAAAATCTTTATACAACAAGGTTTTATTCTCCAGCCTCTTGCATGCATTGCCCTAGTCACTGCTGCAGCAGCTTTCTGGTTTGCATCTCTGGAGGAGGCTTTACAGGTAGAGACCCCGTTGGATGATATCCTTGACAGGCTTAAAGCTCTTATGTTAGCCAATTCATTTATTTCTGACGCCGTTTTTCATTTAACCAAGCTAACGGCTAAAAATTCAGGTTTTGCCATTCAGGCACGTAGGGCGCTATGGCTTAAATCCTGGTCAGCTGATGTCACTTCAAAGTCTAAACTTCTCAATATCCCCTTCAAAGGGCAGACCCTATTTGGGCCTGGACTGAAGGAGATCATTTCTGATATTACTGGAGGAAAAGGCCACGCCCTTCCCCTCCAACAAGTTAAGGACCAAACAGACTAATTTTCGTTCCTTTCGAAACTTCAAGAGTGGCGCAGCTTCATCTACCTCTTCTACAAAACAAGAGGGAAATTTTGCCCAGTCCAAGCCAGTCTGGAGACCTAACCAGGCTTGGAACAAGGGAAAACAGGCCAAAAAGCCTGCTGCTGCCTCTAAGACAGCATGAAGGAGTAGCCCCCGATCCGGGACCGGATCTAGTGGGGGGGGCAGACTTTCTCTCTTCGCCCAGGCTTGGGCAAGAAACGTATAGGATCCCTGGGCTCTGGAGATTGTTTCCCAGGGATATCTTCTGGATTTCAAAGCTTCATCTCCAAAGGGGAGATTTCATCTCTCACAATTATCTGCAAACCAGATAAAGAGAGAGGCATTCTTACATTGCGTTCAAGACCTGCTAGTTATGGGAGTGGTCCACCCAGTTCCAAAGGAGGAACAGGGGCAGGGCTTCTATTCAAATCTGTTTATAGTTCCCAAGAAAGAGGGAACTTTCAGACCAATCTTGGATCTCAAGATCCTAAACAAATTTCTCAGGGTCCCATCCTTCAAGATGGAGACTATTCGAACCATCCTACCTATGATCCAGGAGGGTCAATATATGACTACCGTGGATTTAAAGGATGCTTATCTACATATTCCGATACACAGGGATCATCATCAGTTTCTCAGGTTCGCCTTCCTAGACAGGCATTACCAGTTTGTGGCTCTTCCCTTCGGGTTAGCCACGGCACCAAGAATCTTTACGAAGGTTCTAGGGTCCCTTCTGGCGGTTCTAAGACCGCGGGGTATAGCAGTAGCCCCTTACCTAGACGACATCCTGATACAGGCGTCAACTTTTCAAATCGCCAGGTCCCATACGGACATTGTTCTGGCATTCCTAAGGTCTCACGGGTGGAAGGTGAACGAAGGAAAGAGTTCTCTCTCACCTCTCACAAGAGTTTCCTTCCTAGGAACTCTGATAGATTCAGTAGAAATGAAGATTTATCTGACAGAGGTCAGGTTGTCAAAACTTCTAACTTCTTGCCGTGCTCTTTATTCCATTTCTCGTCCGTCAGTGGCTCAGTGTATGGAGGTAATCGGATTAATGGTAGCGGCAATGGACATAGTTCCGTTTGCCCGCCTACATCTCAGACCACTGCAACTTTGCATGCTCAATCAGTGGAATGGGGATTACACAGATTTGTCCCCTCTACTAAATCTGGATCAAGAGACCAGGGATTCTCTTCTCTGGTGGCTATCTCGGGTGCATCTGTCCAAGGGAATGAGTTTCTGCAGGCCAGAATGGACTATAGTAACGACAGATGCCAGCCTTCTGGGCTGGGGTGCAGTCTGGAATTCCCTGAAGGCTCAGGGTTCATGGACTCAGGAGGAGGCCCTCCTTCCGATAAACATTCTGGAACTAAGAGCGATATTCAATGCTCTTCAGGCTTGGCCTCAGCTAGCTGCGGTCAGGTTCATCAGATTTCAGTCGGACAACATCACGACTGTAGCCTATATCAACCATCAGGGGGGAACAAGGAGCCCCCTGGCAATGTTGGAGGTTTCAAAGATAATTCTATGGGCAGAGGTTCACTCTTGCCATCTCTCAGCTATCCATATCCCAGGAGTAGAGAACTGGGAGGCAGATTTTCTAAGTCGGCAGACTTTTCATCCGGGGGAGTGGGAGCTCCATCCGGAGGTATTTGCCCAGTTGATCCAACTTTGGGGCAAACCAGAACTGGATCTCATGGCATCTCGTCAGAACGCCAAGCTTCCTTGTTATGGGTCCATGTCCAGGGATCCCAAGGCAGCGCTGATAGATGCTCTAGCAGCGCCCTGGTCCTTCAGCCTGGCTTATGTGTTTCCACCGTTTCCTCTGCTCCCTCGTCTGATTGCCAAGATCAAGCAGGAGAGAGCTTCGGTGATCTTGATAGCCCCTGCGTGGCCATGCAGGACTTGGTGTGCAGATCTGGTGGACATGTCATCCTTTCCACCAAGGACTCTGCCGCTAAGGCAGGACCTTCTACTTCAAGGTCCCTTCAAACATCCAAATCTAATTTCTCTGCGTCTGACTGCTTGGAGATTGAACACTTGATTCTATCAAAGCGTGGTTTTTTCCGAATCGGTCATTGATACCTTAATTCAGGCTCGAAAGCCTGTCACCAGGAAAATCTATCATAAGATATGGTGTAAATATCTTCATTGGTGTGAATCCAAGGGTTACTCATGGAGTAAGGTCAGGATTCCTAGGATATTATCTTTTCTCCAAGAAGGATTGGAGAAGGGTTTGTCAGCTAGTTCCTTAAAGGGACAGATTTCTGCGCTGTCTATTCTTTTGCACAAATGTCTGGCTGAGGTTCCAGACGTTCAGGCGTTTTGTCAGGCTTTAGTTAGAATCAAGCCTGTGTTCAAACCTGTTGCTCCGCCATGGAGTCTAAATTTAGTTCTTAAAGTTCTTCAAGGGGTTCCGTTTGAACCTTTGCATTCCATAGATATTATGCTTTTATCTTGGAAAGTTCTGTTTTTAGTAGCTATCTCCTCGGCTCGAAGAGTTTCTGAGTTATCTGCTTTACAATGTGATTCCCCTTATCTGATTTCCATGCAGATAAGGTAGTGTTACGTACCAAACCTGGGTTTCTTCCTAAGGCGGTATCTAATAAGAATATCAATCAGGAGATTGTTGTTCCTTCACTATATCCTAATCCTTCTTCAAAGAAGGAACGTCTATTACACAATCTTGATGTGGTTCGTGCTTTAAAGTTTTATTTACAAGCTACGAAGGATTTTCGTCAAACATCTGCTTTGTTGTCTACTCTGGACAGAGGAGAGGCCAAAAGGCTTCCGCAACTTCTCTTTCTTTTTGGCTAAGAAGTATAATACGCTTAGCTTATGAGACTGCTGGCCAGCAGCCTCCTGAAAGAATTGCAGCTCATTCTACTAGAGCAGTAGCTTCCACATGGGCTTTTAAACATGAGGCCTCTGTTGAACAGATTTGTAAGGCGGCGACTTGGTCTTCGCTTCATACCTTTTCTAAATTCTATAAATTTGATACTTTTGCTTCTTCGGAGGCTATTTTTGGGAGAAAGGTCTTACAGGCAGTGGTGCCTTCCGTTTAAGTTCCTGCCTTGTCCCTCCCTTCATCCGTGTCCTAAAGCTTTGGTATTGGTATCCCACAAGTAATGGATGAACCCGTGGACTTGATACACCTTTACAAGCGAAAACAAAATTTATGCTTACCTGATAAATTTATTTCTCTTGTGGTGTATCCAGTCCACGGCCCGCCCTGTCATTTTAAGGCAGGTGTTTTTTTATTTTTAAACTACAGTCACCACTGCACCCTATAGTTTCTCCTTTTTTTTTTCTTGCTTGTCTTCGGTCGAATCACTGGGGGTGGCAGTTAGAGGAGGAGCTATATAGACAGCTGTGCTGTGGGTGTCCTCTTGCAGCTTCCTGTTGGGAAGGAGAATATCCCACAAGTAATGGATGAACCCATGGACTAGATACACCACAAGAGAAATACATTTATCAGGTAAGCATAAATTTTGTTTTTCATGGCTCTTTAAGCTTGGCCTCTGTTGAAAAGAGAGTCTCTTCTCCAAACTAACAATGTCACAGCAGTATCTTACGCCAACCAGCAGAGGGGAACTCCCAGTTCCCTAGCAATGATGGAGGTGTTGCAAATTCTCTCATGGGCAGAAAAGAATTCCTGTCTTGTTTCTGTGATTCATATTTCATGGGTGAACAATTGGGAGGCAGACTTTCTCAGTCTTTATTCTCTACATTCAGGGTAGTGGTCTCTTCACCAGGATGTGTTCAATAAGATTGTGGATCTTTGGTGTTTCCCATAGCTAGATCTGACATCCTCTCGTTTGAACAAACTTCCCAGGTACTTTGCTTGTTCCATGGATCCTCAGGCAGAGTTAGTGGATGCTCTAGTAGTTTCTTAATCTTTTCAGTTTGCTTCTCTGTTTCCTTCTCTGGTACTTCTTCTCAGAGTGATTTCCAAGATAAGCCTAGAGAAGTCTTCGGTAATCCTGATTGCCCCAGCGTGGCCTCACAGGGAATCCCTGTGGCGTCCCTTTAATTCCGATTGGCTGATAGGATTCTATCAGCCAATCGGAAATTAAGGTTGAAAAAATCCTATTGGCTGATCCAATCAGCCAATAGAATTGAGCTTGCATTCTATTGGCTGATTGGAACAGCCAATAGAATGCGAGCTCAATCCTATTTGCTGATTGGATCAGCCAAAAGGATTGAACTTCAATCCTATTGGCTGATTGCATCATCCAATAGGATTTTTTTCTACCTTAATTCCGATAGGATTCTATCAGCCAATCGGAATTGAAGGGACGCCATCTTGGATGACGTCTTTTAAAGGAACCTTCATTCGTTGGGAGTCGTCGGAAGAAGAGGATGCTCCGCATCGGCTGGCTTGAAGATGGACCCGCTCCGCTCCGGATGGATGAAGATAGAAGATGCCGCCTGGATGAAGACTTCTGCTCGTCTGGAGGTCCTCTTCTGCCCGGATCAGATGAAGACTTCTGCCCGGCTGGGTGAAGACGGCTCAATGTAGGGTGATCTTCAAGGCGGTAGTGTTAAGTTTTATTAAGGGGGGATTGGGTGGGTTTTAGAGTAGGGTTGGGTGTGTGGGTGGTGGGTTTTAATGTTGGGGGGGTATTGTTTTTTTTTTTTTTTTTTTTACAGGTAAAAGAGCTGATTACTTTGGGGCAATGCCCTGCAAAAAGCCCTTTTAAGGGCTATTTGTAATTTAGTATAGGGTGGGGAATTTTATTATTTTGGGGGGCTTTTTTATTTTATTAGGGGGATTAGATTAGGTGTAATTTGTTTAAAATTCTTGTAATTATTTTTTTATTTTCTATAATTTAGTGTTTGTTTTTTTTGTACTTTAGTTTATTTAATTTAATTGTATTTAATTGTAGTTAGTTTAGGTAATTAATGATAGTGTAGTGTTAGGTGTAATTGTAATTTAGGTTAGGATTTATTTTACAGGTATATTTGTCTTTATTTTAACTAGGAAGTTATTAAATAGTTAATAACAATTTAATAACTATTGTACCTAGTTAAAGGGACAGTAAAGTTAAAAAAACTTTCATGTTTTAAATAGGGCATGTCATTTTAAACAACTTTCCAATTTACTTTTATTACCAATTTTGCTTTGTTCTCTTGGTATTCTTAGTTGAAAGCTAAATCTAGGAGGTTCATGTGCTAATTTCTTAGTCCTTGAAGACTGCCTCTAATCAGAAAGCATTTTGACAGTTTTTCACCACTAGAGGGCGTTAGTTCATGTGTTTCATATAGATAACATTGAGCTCCGGCACGTGAAGCTCCTAAGAGCAAGCACTGATTGGCTAAAAATGCAAGTCTGTCAAAAGAACTGAAATAAGGGGGGCAGTTTGAGGAGGCTTAGATACAAAGTAATCGCAGAGGTAAAAAGTATTTTATTATAACTGTGTTGGTTATGCAAAATTGGGGAATGGGTAATAAAGGGATTATCTACCTTTTTAAACAACAAAAATTCTGGTGTTTACTGTCCCTTTAAAATAAATACAAAGTTGCCTGTAAAATAAATATAAACCCTAAGATCGATACAAATGTAACTATTAGTTATATTGTAGCTATCTTATGGTTTATTTCATAGGTAAGTATTTAGTTTTAAATAGGAATAATTCATTTAATTGTAGTAATTTAATATAATTTTATTTAAATTATATTTAAGTTAGGGGGGTGTTAGACTTAGGTTTAGGGGTTAATAAATTTAATATAGTAGCGGCGACGTTGGGGGCGGCAGATTAGGGGTTAATAAATGTAGGTGTCGGCGATGTTAGGGATGACAGATTAGGGGTTAATAAAATTTAACTAGTGTTTGCGAGGCGGGAGTGAGGTGGTTTAGGGGTTAATATATTTAAGTGGCGATGATGTCCGGTTGGAAGATTAGGGGTTAAAAACTTTATTTAAGTGTTTGCGATGTGGGGGGGGGGGGGAGGGCTCGGTTTAGGGGTTAATAGGTAGTTTATGGGAGTTAGTGTACTTTTTAGCACTTTAGTTAAGAGTTTTATGTTACAGCGTTAGCCCATTAAATTCTTAACTACTGACTTTTAAATGCGGTATCAGTCTTTACAGGAGAGGGTGTACCGCTTAATTCTTCCAAGACTCGTAATACCAGCGTTAGGCAAATCCCATTAAAAAGATAGGATACGCAATTTACGTAAAGGGATTTGTGGTATGCTCGAGTCGCAGAATAAAAGTGAGCGGTACACCTGTACCTGCCAGACTCGTAATACCAGTGGGCGTTAAAAAGCAGCGTTGGGACCTCTCAACGCTGCTTTTTAAGGCTAACGCAAGACTCGTAATCTAGCAGTTAGTTTATTCATTATTTTTTCTGTCCTGGAAATGGTCAGCAAGTTTCTGCTTTTTCTTTCGCCTCTTGGTTGAAACTTTTGATTCACAAGGCTTATTTGGAGGCAGGTCTGCTTCCACCGCAGTGTATAACTGCTCATTCTACTAAGTCAGGTGCCATTTTTTGGGCTTTCAAGAAAGATTCTTCAGTTGACAAGATTTGCAAGGCAGCTACTTGGTCGTCTTTGCATACTTTTTATAAAATTCTACCATTTGGATGTTTTTGCTTCTTCTTAAGCAGCCTTTGGTAGGAAGATTCTTTGTTTGATTTTTTTGCCTGAATGATTTATTTTAAGTGCATAAAAATAATTAAAAAATATTAAGGTTGGGGATTTAATTTCTCTGGGAAACAAATATGTTTTTTAAATCCCTCCTTTTTATGTTACTTGTGGAATCCACAGCTTGGGTATTAGTTCCCAGGAGTAATGGATTGTGGACTCTCACCACCTGTATGAAAGAAAACATAATTTATGCTTACCTGATAAATTTATTTATTTCAAGGTGATAAGAGTCCATGAGACTCTGCCCTATATTTTTAGGGGGTTCATTTTTTTCTTAACACCTCCTTTTTTCCCTACTCCTTTTATGGCTCTTATTCCTTTTGCTTACCTCACTTTGCTTGGCTATACGTAGGACTGAGGTATGCGTGAGGTGGGAGGGGTTTTATAGGACTCTTGCGGTTTGTTAATCTTTGCCGCCTCCTAGTGGTAGAGAAGATTAATTCCCAGGAGTAATGGACTGTGGCTCTCACCACCATGAAAGAAATTAATTTGTCAAGTAAGCATAAATTGTTTTTCCTTTCTTTCTTTTTCTTTTTTATCTTTCTTTTATCTAGCTATTATCTATCTCTATCTATCTTTCTTTCTTTTTTTTTCTTTCACTCTCAATCTTTCTCTCTCAATCTTTCTCTCACTCTCTCTCTCTTTCTCTCTCTCTCTCTCAATCTCTCTCAATCTCTCTCAATCTCTCTCAATCTCTCTCAATCTCTCTCAATCTCTCTCAATCTCTCTCAATCTCTCTCAATCTCTCTCAATCTCTCTCTCTCTCTCTCTCTCTCTCTCTCTCTCTCTCTCTCTCTCTCAATCTCTCTCTCTCTCTCTCTCTCTCAATCTCTCAATCTCTCAATCTCTCAATCTCTCAATCTCTCAATCTCTCAATCTCTCTCTCTCTCTCTCTCTCTCTCTCTCTCTCTCTCTCTCAATCTCTCTCAATCTCTCTCAATCTCTCTCAATCTCTCTCAATCTCTCTCAATCTCTCTCAATCTCTCTCAATCTCTCTCAATCTCTCTCAATCTCTCTCTCTCTCAATCTCTCTCAATCTCTCTCTCTCTCTCTCAATCTCTCTCAATCTCTCTCTCTCTCTCTCTCAATCTCTCTCAATCTCTCTCTCTCTCTCTCAATCTCTCTCAATCTCTCTCTCTCTCTCACACACACTCTCTCCTCATAAAGAGTTTAAAATAAAAATATATATATATAATGCATGTGAAAAAATCAATTTATTTATTTTAAAATCCATGAAAGCACGTTTGCGTACAGTTTATTTACTGTATAATTTGCTTACTGGTTTTTAAAGACAATACCAGCTTTGTTGGTGGACATTACAGGCATGAAGTTTACAAACAAGAAAATAGAGAGACGCACTCAACTGAAACAGAACAAAAGCTAGAAAAACTTCCGTGCTTGTCCACAAGGCCAGTGCCACTCACTCAGGGTGCAGTCTCTTTTAGCACATTATGCCTTTCACAGAGAAAAAATATCCTGTAGCATATCAGTCTGATCCTGCCCAATGACAGTCCAGCACCGAAATACCAGGCAATTCTTCTCTGAGCAAGAGAAAACAAACCCCAGACCCTCCTTTGGGCCTTGTCAGTGAGGTGCAGTTGCATGAGTTTAGTCATTTTGAATTACAAAAACATATATATATTTAATATAACATACAATTGTGATACATTATAAAGGAGACTACTAGAAGCTAAAAAACAAAACAATTACTTTTGCCATCCCTTTAAGTGGCACTGACCTTTGTTATCTGTACCAAGACCAATTTAAAACCTTATTCAATGAAATACATATTGCTACGGTTTGTGCTCTTCACACACAATTTAATTTAGTAATGTAATGACTTTCAAATATTTTCTGAAACTTTTAAAATACAGCATAGTACAATGTGGGCTACTGTTCAAACCGGAATGATTTGATGACCTGCATCTATACTGTTTTATAAAGAAGGCCACTCTTGGACATTTTATAGCGCAGCTGAATACGTTTCATTTATTTCCAGGAATAACTTTTTTGCTTTGCATTGCTCTAAAGCTAAAAGAAACAAAGGAGAAGATGAAATCTATACAAAACTATACACGATATTGTTGATATATAATGTCTTAATGCCTAAGGAGCTTTGACACGCCTCCTTTTGTAGTTTTTGGCTCAGACTTTCTGGACTTTCCCTTAAAGTAGCATTTATTCCAGTACAACTGATCTGTTGCCAAAGAAGTGAATTGCTTCACCCTTTCTCTGTATTACTAAAGAGGCCTCATCTAGAATATTGGATAGTTATGTATCATGCAAATGACATAAGATAAAAGTTCACAATCAGGCTTCTGAAATGGTGCATTGTATTATAAAGACATTAATAACCTCTTGCTTTTGTGTAATATTGCGCTTTGTCTCTCTCTCCCTAGAGAAACCAAAAAGCAAGTTCTGTCAATTAGTCGGTCTAGGTAATTTGCATCATTTTGAATACCGATTTTGTTCTTGGCCTCTCTAGGGATTGTGGTTAAAGCTCAATTTTACACAAATACAAGAGGTGTTAAAGGACCAGTTTGCTTAAAGGGGCACTCAAGTCAAAATAAAACTTTCATAATTCAGATAGAGCATTTTAATCGTACAATATGTGAAATTCTTGCACATGCTCAGTAGTAGTTGGTGACTCAAAAGTGGAAATATAAAAAGACTGCATTTTTTTTTAATGGAAGACAACTGGAAAGTTGTTTAAAATTGCTGCTCTATCTGAATCATTAAAGTATAATTTTGACTTCTTCCTTGAACCTTTTATCAAATACAGTTTACAAGAAAATGTGTAGTGAGAGTATATTAAAAAGGCTAAAAGTGTTCTAGGGTAGAAGGTTCACGAGTATTTTGAGGAAGCACTTGTTTCTAAAGTAAAAGTGTGTGTGTATATATATATATATATATATGTGTGTGTGTATATATATATATATATATATATATATATATATGTGTGTGTGTATATATATATATGTGTATGTGTATATATATATATGTGTATGTGTATGTGTATATATATATATATATATATATATATATATATATATATATATATACAGGGAGTGCAGAATTATTAGGCAAGTTGTATTTTTGAGGATTAATTTTATTATTTAACAACAACCATGTTCTCAATGAACCCACAAAACTCATTAATATCAAAGCTGACTAGTTTTGGAAGTAGTTTTTAGTTTGTTTTTAGTTATAGCTATTTTAGGGGGATATCTGTGTGTGCAGGTGACTATTACTGTGCATAATTATTAGGCAACTTAACAAAAAACAAATATATACCCATTTCAATTATTTATTTTTACCAGTGAAACCAATATAACATCTCAACATTCACAAATATACATTTCTGACACTCAAAAACAAAACAAAAACAAATCAGTGACCAATATAGCCACCTTTCTTTGCAAGGGCACTCAAAAGCCTGCCATCCATGGATTCTGTCAGTGTTTTGATCTGTTCACCATCAACATTGCGTGCAGCAGCAACCACAGCCTCCCAGACACTGTTCAGAGAGGTGTACTGTTTCTCCAACATAGGTGTGTCCGGTCCACGGCGTCATCCTTACTTGTGGGATATTCTCTTCCCCAACAGGAAATGGCAAAGAGCCCAGCAAAGCTGGTCACATGATCCCTCCTAGGCTCCGCCTACCCCAGTCATTCTCTTTGCCGTTGTACAGGCAACATCTCCACGGAGATGGCTTAGAGTTTTTTAGTGTTTAACTGTAGTTTTTATTATTCAATCAAGAGTTTGTTATTTTAAAATAGTGCTGGTATGTACTATTTACTCAGAAACAGAAAAGAGATGAAGATTTCTGTTTGTATGAGGAAAATGATTTTAGCACCGTAACTAAAATCCATGGCTGTTCCACACAGGACTGTTGAGAGCAATTAACTTCAGTTGGGGGAACAGTGTGCAGTCTCTTGCTGCTTCAGGTATGACACATTCTAACAAGACGATGTAATGCTGGAAGCTGTCATTTTTCCCTATGGGATCCGGTAAGCCATGTTTATTACGATGGTAAATAAGGGCTTCACAAGGGCTTATTAAGATTGTAGACTTTTCTGGGCTAAATCGAGTCAGTTTTAAAACATATTTAGCCTTGAGGAATCATTTTATCTGGGTATATTGATATTATAATATCGCCAGGCACTGTATTAGACACCTTATTTCTCTGGGGCTTTCCCAAAGCATAAGCAGAGCCTCATTTTCGCGCCGGTGTGGCGCACTTGTTTTTGAGAGGCATGGCATGCAGTCGCATGTGAGAGGAGCTCTGATACTTAGAAAAGACTTTCTGAAGGCGTCATTTGGTATCGTATTCCCCTTTGGGTTTGGTTGGGTCTCAGCAAAGCAGATACCAGGGACTGTAAAGGGGTTAAAGTGTTAAAACGGCTCCGGTTCCGTTATTTTAAGGGTTAAAGCTTCCAAATTTGGTGTGCAATACTTTTAAGGCTTTAAGACACTGTGGTGAAAATTTGGTGAATTTTGTACAATTCCTTCATGTTTTTTCGCAATTGCAGTAATAAAGTGTGTTCAGTTTAAAATTTAAAGTGACAGTAACGGTTTTATTTTAAAACGTTTTTTGTACTTTATTATCAAGTTTATGCCTGTTTAACATGTCTGAACTACCAGATAGACTGTGTTCTGAATGTGGGGAAACCAGAATTCCTGTTCATTTAAATAAATGTGATTTATGTGATAATGACAATGATGCCCAAGATGATTCCTCAAGTGAGGGGAGTAAGCATGGTACTGCATCATTCCCTCCTTCGTCTACACGAGTCTTGCCCACTCAGGAGGCCCCTAGTACATCTAGCGCGCCAATACTCCTTACTATGCAACAATTAACGGCTGTAATGGATAATTCTGTCAAAAACATTTTAGCCAAAATGAACCCTTGTCAGCGTAAGCGTGGCTGCTCTGTTTTAGTTACTGAAGAGCATGACGACGCTGATATTAATATCTCTGAAGGGCCCCTAACCCAATCTGAGGGGGCCAGGGAGGTTTTGTCTGAGGGAGAAATTACTGATTCAGGGAACATTTCTCAACAGGCTGAACCTGATGTAATTGCATTTAAATTTAAGTTGGAGCATCTCCGCATTCTGCTTAAGGAGGTATTATCCACTCTGGATGATTGTGAAAAGTTGGTCATCCCAGAGAAACTATGTAAAATGGACAAGTTCCTAGAGGTGCCGGAGCTCCCAGAAGCTTTTCCTATACCCAAGCGGGTGGCGGACATTGTTAATAAAGAATGGGAAAGGCCCGGTATTCCTTTCGTCCCTCCCCCCATATTTAAAAAATTGTTTCCTATGGTCGACCCCAGAAAGGACTTATGGCAGACAGTCCCCAAGGTCGAGGGAGCGGTTTCTACTTTAAACAAACGCACCACTATACCCATAGAGGATAGTTGTGCTTTCAAAGATCCTATGGATAAAAAATTAGAAGGTTTGCTTAAAAAGATGTTTGTTCAGCAGGGTTACCTTCTACAACCAATTTCATGCATTGTCCCTGTCACTACAGCCGCATGTTTCTGGTTTGATGAGCTGATAAAGGCGCTCGATAGTGATTCTCCTCCTTATGAGGAGATTATGGACAGAATCAATGCTCTCAAATTGGCTAATTCTTTCACCCTAGACGCCACTTTGCAATTGGCTAGGTTAGCGGCTAAGAATTCTGGGTTTGCTATTGTGGCGCGCAGAGCGCTTTGGTTGAAATCTTGGTCGGCTGATGCGTCTTCCAAGAACAAGCTACTAAACATTCCTTTCAAGGGGAAAACGCTGTTTGGCCCTGACTTGAAAGAGATTATCTCGGATATCACTGGGGGTAAGGGCCACGCCCTTCCTCAGGATCGGCCTTTCAAGGCGAAAAATAGACCTAATTTTCGTCCCTTTCGTAAAAACGGACCAGCCCAAAGTGCTACGTCCTTTAAGCAAGAGGGTAATACTTCTCAAGCCAAGCCAGCTTGGAGACCAATGCAAGGCTGGAACAAGGGAAAGCAGGCCAAGAAGCCTGCCACTGCTACCAAGACAGCATGAAATATTGGCCCCCGATCCGGGACCGGATCTGGTGGGGGGCAGACTCTCTCTCTTCGCTCAGGCTTGGGCAAGAGATGTTCTGGATCCTTGGGCGCTAGAAATAGTCTCCCAGGGTTATCTTCTGGAATTCAAGGGACTTCCCCCAAGGGGGAGGTTCCACAGGTCTCAGTTGTCTTCAGACCACATAAAAAGACAGGCGTTCTTACATTGTGTAGAAGACCTGTTAAAAATGGGAGTGATTCATCCTGTTCCACTAAGAGAACAAGGGATGGGGTTCTACTCCAATCTGTTTATAGTTCCCAAAAAAGAGGGAACGTTCAGACCAATCTTAGATCTCAAGATCTTAAACAAGTTTCTCAAGGTTCCATCTTTCAAGATGGAAACCATTCGAACTATTCTTCCTTCCATCCAGGAGGGTCAATTCATGACCACGGTGGATTTAAAGGATGCGTATCTACATATTCCTATCCACAAGGAACATCATCGGTTCCTAAGGTTTGCATTCCTGGACAAACATTACCAGTTCGTGGCGCTTCCTTTCGGATTAGCCACTGCTCCAAGGATTTTCACAAAGGTACTAGGGTCCCTTCTAGCGGTACTAAGACCAAGGGGCATTGCAGTAGTACCTTACCTGGACGACATTCTGATTCAAGCGTCGTCCCTTCCTCAAGCAAAGGCTCACACGGACATGGTCCTGGCCTTTCTCAGATCTCACGGCTGGAAAGTGAACGTGGAAAAGAGTTCTCTATCCCCGTCAACAAGGGTTCCCTTCTTGGGAACAATTATAGACTCCTTAGAAATGAGGATCTTTCTAACAGAGGCCAGAAAAACAAAACTTCTAGACTCTTGTCGGATACTTCATTCCGTTCCTCTTCCTTCCATAGCTCAGTGCATGGAAGTGATCGGGTTGATGGTAGCGGCGATGGACATAGTTCCTTTTGCGCGCATTCATCTAAGACCATTACAACTGTGCATGCTCAGTCAGTGGAATGGGGACTATACAGACTTGTCTCCGAAGATACAAGTAAATCAGAGGACCAGAGACTCACTCCGTTGGTGGCTGTCCCTGGACAATCTGTCTCAAGGGATGACGTTCCGCAGACCAGAGTGGGTCATTGTCACGACCGACGCCAGTCTGATGGGCTGGGGCGCGGTCTGGGGATCCCTGAAAGCTCAGGGTCTTTGGTCTCGGGAAGAATCTCTTCTACCGATAAATATTCTGGAACTGAGAGCGATATTCAATGCTCTCAAGGCCTGGCCTCGGCTAGCGAGGACCAAGTTCATACGGTTTCAATCAGACAACATGACAACTGTTGCGTACATCAACCATCAGGGGGGAACAAGGAGTTCCCTAGCGATGGAAGAAGTGACCAAAATCATTCTATGGGCGGAGTCTCACTCCTGCCACCTGTCTGCTATCCACATCCCAGGAGTGGAAAATTGGGAAGCGGATTTTCTGAGTCGTCAGACATTGCATCCGGGGGAGTGGGAACTCCATCCGGAAATCTTTGCCCAAGTCACTCACCTGTGGGGCATTCCAGACATGGATCTGATGGCCTCTCGTCAGAACTTCAAAGTTCCTTGCTACGGGGCCAGATCCAGGGATCCCAAGGCGGCTCTAGTGGATGCACTAGTAGCACCTTGGACCTTCAAACTAGCTTATGTGTTCCCGCCATTTCCTCTCATCCCCAGGCTGGTAGCCAGGATCAATCAGGAGAGGGCGTCGGTGATCTTGATAGCTCCTGCGTGGCCACGCAGGACTTGGTATGCAGATCTGGTGAATATGTCATCGGCTCCACCTTGGAAGCTACCTTTGAGACGAGACCTTCTTGTTCAGGGTCCGTTCGAACATCCGAATCTGGTTTCACTCCAGCTGACTGCTTGGAGATTGAACGCTTGATTTTATCGAAGCGAGGATTCTCAGATTCTGTTATCGATACTCTGGTTCAGGCCAGAAAGCCTGTAACTAGAAAGATTTACCACAAAATTTGGAAAAAATATATCTGTTGGTGTGAATCTAAAGGATTCCCTTGGGACAAGGTTAAGATTCCTAGGATTCTATCCTTCCTTCAAGAAGGATTGGAAAAAGGATTATCTGCAAGTTCCCTGAAGGGACAGATTTCTGCCTTGTCGGTATTACTTCACAAAAAGCTGGCAGCTGTGCCAGATGTTCAAGCCTTTGTTCAGGCTCTGGTTAGAATCAAGCCTGTTTACAAACCTTTGACTCCTCCTTGGAGTCTCAATTTAGTTCTTTCAGTTCTTCAGGGGGTTCCGTTTGAACCCTTACATTCCGTTGATATTAAGTTATTATCTTGGAAAGTTTTGTTTTTAGTTGCGATTTCTTCTGCTAGAAGAGTCTCAGAATTATCTGCTCTGCAGTGTTCTCCTCCTTATCTGGTGTTCCATGCAGATAAGGTGGTTTTACGTACTAAACCTGGTTTTCTTCCAAAAGTTGTTTCTAACAAAAACATTAACCAGGAGATTATCGTACCTTCTCTGTGTCCAAAACCAGTTTCAAAGAAGGAACGTTTGTTGCACAATTTGGATGTTGTTCGCGCTCTAAAATTCTATTTAGATGCTACAAAGGATTTTAGACAAACATCTTCCTTGTTTGTTGTTTATTCAGGTAAAAGGAGAGGTCAAAAAGCAACTTCTACCTCTCTCTCTTTTTGGATTAAAAGCATCATCAGATTGGCTTACGAGACTGCCGGACGGCAGCCTCCCGAAAGAATCACAGCTCATTCCACTAGGGCTGTGGCTTCCACATGGGCCTTCAAGAACGAGGCTTCTGTTGATCAGATATGTAGGGCAGCGACTTGGTCTTCACTGCACACTTTTACCAAATTTTACAAGTTTGATACTTTTGCTTCTTCTGAGGCTATTTTTGGGAGAAAGGTTTTGCAAGCCGTGGTGCCTTCCATTTAGGTGACCTGATTTGCTCCCTCCCTTCATCCGTGTCCTAAAGCTTTGGTATTGGTTCCCACAAGTAAGGATGACGCCGTGGACCGGACACACCTATGTTGGAGAAAACAGAATTTATGTTTACCTGATAAATTACTTTCTCCAACGGTGTGTCCGGTCCACGGCCCGCCCTGGTTTTTTAATCAGGTCTGATAATTTATTTTCTTTAACTACAGTCACCACGGTACCATATGGTTTCTCCTATGCAAATATTCCTCCTTAACGTCGGTCGAATGACTGGGGTAGGCGGAGCCTAGGAGGGATCATGTGACCAGCTTTGCTGGGCTCTTTGCCATTTCCTGTTGGGGAAGAGAATATCCCACAAGTAAGGATGACGCCGTGGACCGGACACTCCGTTGGAGAAAGTAATTTATCAGGTAAACATAAATTCTGTTTTTCCCTCCTTGTAAATCTCACATTTGATGATGGACCACAGGTTCTCAATGGGGTTCAGATCAGGTGAACAAGGAGGCCATGTCATTAGATTTTCTTCTTTTATACCCTTTCTTGCCAGCCACGCTGTGGAGTACTTGGACGCGTGTGATGGAGCATTGTCCTGCATGAAAATCATGTTTTTCTTGAAGGATGCAGACTTCTTCCTGTACCACTGCTTGAAGAAGGTGTCTTCCAGAAACTGGCAGTAGGACTGGGAGTTGAGCTTGACTCCATCCTCAACCCAAAAAGGCCCCACAAGTTCATCTTTGATGATACCAGCCCAAACCAGTACTCCACCTTGCTGGCGTCTGAGTCGGACTGGAGCTCTCTGCCCTTTACCAATCCAGCCACGGGCCCATCCATCTGGCCCATCAAGACTCACTCTCATTTCATCAGTCCATAAAACCTTAGAAAAATCAGTCTTGAGATATTTCTTGGCCCAGTCTTGACTTTTCAGCTTGTGTGTCTTGTTCAGTGGTGGTCGTCTTTCAGCCTTTCTTACCTTGGCCATGTCTCTGAGTATTGCACACCTTGTGCTTTTGGGCACTCCAGTGATGTTGCAGCTCTGAAATATGGCCAAACTGGTGGCAAGTGGCATCTTGGCAGCTGCACGCTTGACTTTTCTCAGTTCATGGGCAGTTATTTTGCGCCTTGGTTTTTCCACACGCTTTTTGCGACCCTGTTGACTATTTTGAATGAAACGCTTGATTGTTCGATGATCACGCTTCAGAAGCTTTGCAATTTTAAGAGTGCTGCATCCCTCTGCAAGATATCTCACTATTTTTGACTTTTCTGAGCCTGTCAAGTCCTTCTTTTGACCCATTTTGCCAAAGGAAAGGAAGTTGCCTAATAATTATGCACACCTGATATAGGGTGTTGATGTCATTAGACCACACCCCTTCTCATTACAGAGATGCACATCACCTAATATGCTTAATTGGTAGTAGGCTTTCGAGCCTATATAGCTTGGAGTAAGACAACATGCATAAAGAGGATGATGTGGTCAAAATACTCATTTGCCTAATAATTCTGCACTCCCTGTGTGTATATATATATATATATATATATACCTAGGTAGGTAGTCCAGTACCTGGGTGCAGTCCTTAAACAATATGCAAAACAAAGTTCAGAAATGAAGGTCACTCTCAGGGTATATAAAATATCTGTGTATATATAATATGTGTCTATATATTTATATACAGTCAAAGGAATATGAAACCCAAATTTTTTCTTTCTCGAATCAGATAGAGCATGCAATTTTAAATAACTGACTAAATTTACTTCTGTTATCAATTTTTCTTTGTTCTCTTGGTATTTTTTGTTGATAGATGCCTACCTAGTGTTACACACACATTATATATATATATATATATATATATATATATATATATATATATATATATATATATATATATATATATATATATATATATATATATACATATATATATACATATACATATATATATACATATATATAGAGAGAGAGAGAGATATTTGATTTTGAATAGGTCACAAAATGCACAGTTCTCGTGTTATGCTGTTACCAAGGCCAGTAGTACCTTCATATCTCACGTTCTCTAGAGCTATATTCAGCCGTGTAAAATTGTGATGTCTGTTGTTCAAACTGTCAGGCTCAGCTCCCCTGGCGATATCTGTGTAGTCTTTCTGGATTCATGGTAACCGTTTGTTCAAAGGGGCTAAAATAGCTCCTTTTGCTCAGCAGACCTGAATCTGAGACATGCAGTAAAGCTATCAACTAGCAGAACCTTGGAATACTAGTAATTCTTCTTAATTTGTAAATATATATATATATATATATATCTATATATATATCTATATATATATCTGTGTCAAAAGCAAAAATACAGAAGAGGTGTTCCCGGACTTAAAGGGAAATGAAACCCAATTTTTTTTTTCTTTTAAAATTTAGATAGACACAATTTTCCAATTTACTTCTATCTATTTTGCTTTCGTCTCTTAGTATCTTTTGTTGAACAAACCGCAATGCACATGGGTGTGCCAATAACTTGAGGCATACATGTGCAGCCACCAATAAATAGCTCTTGAGCATATCTAGATATGCTTTTAAAACAAATGATACAAAGAGAACAAAACAAATTAGATAATAGAAATAAATTGGAAAGTGTTTTTTTAACATTGTATACTTTTGTCTGAATCATAAAAGAAAAAAAGTTTAATGTCCCTTTAAGTGAGTCGTAATCTTCTTTTTTGTAAAATTTGTTACTCAGATCTACTTATGACAAATTTAAGAAAATTGTACATGAAGCATGCTCCAAATGTTATGAAAAATCAGAGTGTTTTTCACATTAACCCCTTCGTGACCAGAGCGCTTTTCTATTTGTTGACCGTCTGGGACAAAGGCTATTTTTGCATTTCTGCGGTGTTTGTGTTTAGCTATAATTTTCCTCTTACTCATTTACTGTAACCACACATTATATACCGTTTTTCTCGCTATTAAATGGACTTTCTAAAGATACTTTTATTTTCATCATATAAACTACTATACTATAAAAAAATATATAAAATATGATAAAAAAAATGGAAAAAAACTCTTTTTCTAACTTTGACCCCCAAAATCTTACACATCTACAACCACCAAAAAAACTCATATGCTAAATAGTTTCTAAATTTTGTCCTGACTTTAGAAATACCCAATGTTTACATGTTCTTTGCTTTTTTTGTAAGTTATAGGGCAATAAATACAAGTAGCACTTTTCTATTTCCAAACCATTTTTTTTTTTCAAAATTAGCGCTAGTTACATTGTAACACTGATATCTGTCAGGAATCCCTGAATATCCCTTGACATGTATATGTTTTTTTAGTAGACAACCTAAAGTATTGATCTAGACCCATTTTGGTATATTTCATGCCACTATTTCACCGCCAAATGCGATCAAATAAAAAAAAAAAAGTTAGATTTTTCACAATTGTAGGTTTCTCACTGAAATTATTTACAAACCGCTTGTGCAATTATGGCACAAATGGTTGTAAATGCTTCTCTGGGATCCCGTTTGTTCAGAAATAGCAGACATATATGGCTTTGGCGTTGCTTTTTGGTAATTCAAAGACAGCTAAATTCCGCTGCGCACCAGGCTAGGCTCCTTTTGGTATATTTCATGCCACCGTTTCACCGCCAAATGCAAACAAATTAAAAAAAATTTTTTTTCACAAACTTTTTCACAAACTTTAGGTTTCTCACTGAAATTATTTATAAACCGCTTGTGCAATTCTAGCACAAATGGTTGTAAATGCTTCTCTGGGATCCCCTTTGTTCAGAAATAGCAGACTTATATGGCTTTGGCGTTGCTTTCTGGTAATTAGAAGGCCGCTAAATGCTGCTGCACACCACACTTGTATTATGCTCAGCAGTGAAGGGGTTAATTAGGTAGCTTGTAGGGAGCTTGCAGTGTTAGTTTTAGCTTTAGTGTAGAGATCAGCCTCCCACCTGACACATCCCACCCCCTGATCCCTCCCAAACAGCTCTCTTCCCTCCCCCACCCCACAATTATCCCCGCCATCTTAAGTACTGGCAGAAAGTCTGCCAGTACTAAAACAAAAGGCTTTTTTTTCATTTATTTTACATACAAAATTATGTAGCTCTGATGGACCCCCCTAAGCCCCCAACCTCCTTGATCTCCCCCAAAGGGCTCTCTAACCCGCCCCATCAAAAAAGTTGTTTTTTTTTAAATTAAAAAAAATAAATAAACAATAATTAAATTTTTCTGTAGTGTAGCAGCTCCCCCTCAAAACCCCCTCCTTGATCCTACGATCCTTATTTTTCCCTCTCTTTCCTTCCCATTAATTTTAATTGATGGCATTGGTTGTGGCACACGCTCACCCCCCGCAGGCCCCCTCCCGGCCCCCGGCGTGCATATTTCACGTAGAGGAACCGGATGCCGGGTAGCGATGTATCACCCACCCATGCTCACAGCCACTAACGATGTTCCATTCTGCACCATCGCTACCGGTGCAGAGAGGGCCACAGAGTGGCTCTCTCTGTATCGGTTTGTAAAAAAAAATGGTATTGCAGGATGCCTCAATATCGAGGCATCACTGCAATACCATAAAAGCGGCTGGAAGCGATCAGGGTTGCTTCCACCGTTTGAAAGACCAGAGGACGTGCCAGGTACGTCCTTGGTTGTTAAGGGTGTTTTTTTGTAGGACGTTCCTGGCACGTCCTCGGTCGTTAAGGGGTTAAATAGTACACAAGGTTAACGATCTCCCACATTAGCAGTAACAAAGTCAAAAGTTATGGACAAAACACATCTTCTGAGGGACTTTTAAATCAATTTTGCCTTATATCTACCAACCCCCTTGGATTTAAATGTATTATTAATAAAGAGTGCTGGTTGACGCTTCTCAACTAATAACTGTACTTTGTGCAAGTGGGGTGCAATATTACAGATTGTTTTAGCTGCAGCACATTTTAATAGCTAGACATAGGGGATAAGAGAGGGAGCATAGCTAGACATAGGAGATATCAGAGGGGGCATAGCTAGACATAGGAGATATCAGAGGGGGCATAGCTAGACATAGGAGATATCAGAGGGGGCATAGCTATATATAGGAGATATCAGAGGGGGCATACCAAGACATAGGAGATATCAGAGGGGCATAGCAAGACATAGGAGATATCAGAGGGGGGCATAGCTAGACATAGGAGATATCAGAGGGGGGCATAGCTAGACATAGGAGATATCAGAGGGGGGCATAGCTAGACATAGGAGATATCAGAGGGGGGCATAGCTAGACATAGGAGATATCAGAGGGGGGCATAGCTAGACATAGGAGATATCAGAGGGGGCATAGCTAGACATAGGAGATATCAGAGGGGGCATAGCTAGACATAGGAGATATCAGAGGGGGCATAGCTAGACATAGGAGATATCAGAGGGGGCATAGCTAGACATAGGAGATATCAGAGGGGGCATAGCTAGACATAGGAGATATCAGAGGGGGCATAGCAAGACATAGGAGATATCATAGGGGGCATAGCTAGACATAGGAGATATCAGAGGGGGCATAGCTAGACATAGGAGATATCAGAGGGGGCATAGCTAGACATAGGAGATATCAGAGGGGGCATAGCTAGACATAGGAGATATCAGAGGGGGCATAGCTATATATAGGAGATATCAGAGGGGCATAGCAAGACATAGGAGATATCAGAGGGGGCATAGCTAGACATAGGAGATATCAGAGGGGGCATAGCTATATATAGGAGATATCAGAGGGGCATAGCAAGACATAGGAGATATCAGAGGGGGCATAGCTATATATAGGAGATATCAGAGGGGCATAGCAAGACAT
>NC_069504.1:72962846-72977846 GCF_027579735.1 Bombina bombina | reverse complement strand
TTCTCGGCCATCTGAGGAGAGGTAAACTTCAGATCAGGGGACAGCGGGCAGGTTAATCTGCAAAGAGGTATGTAGCAGCATATTATTTTCTGACAATGGAATTTGACTGAGAAAATTCTGCCATAACGATTTAATGTAATCTAACAGCCTTAAATGCAGTAGTAGCAACTGGTATCAGGCTGTCATGTATGTATATTTTACACTTCAGTATTCTGGGGAATGGCTCTTCACTGGGATAATACTGTATGCATAAGACTTTAGCCTAATTTGCAGTGACTAGCAACAGGCTTTCTAATTTCATTTCATTTATTTGATGTTAAACGTTTTTGCTGGCATGTTAAATCGTTTAATTTCTCCAACATAGGTGTGTCCGGTCCACGGCGTCATCCTTACTTGTGGGATATTCTCTTCCCCAACAGGAAATGGCAAAGAGCCCAGCAAAGCTGGTCACATGATCCCTCCTAGGCTCCGCCTACCCTAGTCATTCTCTTTGCCGTTGTACAGGCAACATCTCCACGGAGATGGCTTAGAGTTTTTTAGTGTTTAACTGTAGTTTTTATTATTCAATCAAGAGTTTGTTATTTTGAAATAGTGCTGGTATGTACTATTTACTCAGAAACAGAAAAGAGATGAAGATTTCTGTTTGTATGAGGAAAATGATTTTAGCAACCGTCACTAAAATCCATGGCTGTTCCACACAGGACTGTTGAGAGCAATTAACTTCAGTTGGGGGAACAGTGAGCAGTCTCTTGCTGCTTGAGGTATGACACATTCTAACAAGACGATGTAATGCTGGAAGCTGTCATTTTCCCTATGGGATCCGGTAAGCCATGTTTATTAAGATCGTAAATAAGGGCTTTACAAGGGCTTATTAAGACTGTAGACTTTTTCTGGGCTAAATCGATTCATTATTAACACATATTTAGCCTTGAGGAATCATTTATTCTGGGTATTTTGATATAATAATATCGGCAGGCACTGTTTTAGAGGGGACTGTAAAGGGGTTAAAGTTAAAAACGGCTCCGGTTCCGTTATTTTAAGGGTTAAAGCTTCCAAATTTGGTGTGCAATACTTTGAAGGCTTTAAGACACTGTGGTGAAAATTTGGTGAATTTTGAACAATTCCTTCATGTTTTTTCGCAATTGCAGTAATAAAGTGTGTTCAGTTTAAAATTTAAAGTGACAGTAACGGTTTTATTTTAAAACGTTTTTTGTACTTTGTTATCAAGTTTATGCCTGTTTAACATGTCTGAACTACCAGATAGACTGTGTTCTGAATGTGGGGAAGCCAGAATTCCCATTCATTTAAATAAATGTGATTTATGTGACAATGACAATGATGCCCAAGATGATTCCTCAAGTGAGGGGAGTAAGCATGGTACTGCATCATTCCCTCCTTCGTCTACACGAGTCTTGCCCACTCAGGAGGCCCCTAGTACATCTAGCGCGCCAATACTCCTTACTATGCAACAATTAACGGCTGTAATGGATAATTCTGTCAAAAACATTTTAGCCAAAATGAACACTTATCAGCGTAAGCGCGACTGCTCTGTTTTAGATACTGAAGAGCATGACGACGCTGATAATAATGGTTCTGAAGGGCCCCTAACCCAGTCTGATGGGGCCAGGGAGGTTTTGTCTGAGGGAGAAATTACTGATTCTGGGAACATTTCTCAACAAGCTGAACCTGATGTGATTACGTTTAAATTTAAGTTGGAACATCTCCGCATTCTGCTTAAGGAGGTATTATCCACTCTGGATGATTGTGACAAGTTGGTCATCCCAGAGAAACTATGTAAAATGGACAAGTTCCTAGAGGTCCCGGGGCTCCCAGAAGCTTTTCCTATACCCAAGCGGGTGGCGGACATTGTTAATAAAGAATGGGAAAGGCCCGGTATTCCTTTCGTCCCTCCCCCCATATTTAAAAAATTGTTTCCTATGGTCGACCCCAGAAAGGACTTATGGCAGACAGTCCCCAAGGTCGAGGGAGCGGTTTCCACTTTAAACAAACGCACCACTATACCCATAGAGGATAGTTGTGCTTTCAAAGATCCTATGGATAAAAAATTATAAGGTTTACTTAAAAAGATGTTTGTTCAGCAGGGTTACCTTCTACAACCTATTTCATGCATTGTCCCTGTAGCTACAGCCGCATGTTTCTGGTTCGATGAGCTGATAAAGGCGGTCGATAGTGATTCTCCTCCTTATGAGGAGATTATGGACAGAATCAATGCTCTCAAATTGGCTAATTCTTTCACCCTAGACGCCACTTTGCAATTGGCTAGGTTAGCGGCTAAGAATTCTGGGTTTGCTATTGTGGCGCGCAGAGCGCTTTGGTTGAAATCTTGGTCAGCTGATGCGTCTTCCAAGAACAAGCTACTTAACATTCCTTTCAAGGGGAAAACGCTGTTTGGCCCTGACTTGAAAGAGATTATCTCTGATATCACTGGGGGTAAGGGCCACGCCCTTCCTCAGGATCGGCCTTTCAAGGCAAAAAATAAACCTAATTTTCGTCCCTTTCGTAGAAATGGACCAGCCCAAAGTGCTACGTCCTCTAAGCAAGAGGGTAATACTTCTCAAGCCAAGCCAGCTTGGAGACCAATGCAAGGCTGGAACAAGGGAAAGCAGGCCAAGAAACCTGCCACTGCTACCAAGACAGCATGAAATGTTGGCCCCCGATCCGGTACCGGATCTGGTGGGGGGCAGACTCTCTCTCTTCGCTCAGGCTTGGGCAAGAGATGTTCTGGATCCTTGGGCGCTAGAAATAGTCTCCCAAGGTTATCTTCTGGAATTCAAGGGGCTTCCCCCAAGGGGGAGGTTCCACAGGTCTCAATTGTCTTCAGACCACATAAAAAGACAGGCATTCTTACATTGTGTAGAAGACCTGTTAAAAATGGGAGTGATTCATCCTGTTCCATTAAGAGAACAAGGGATGGGGTTCTACTCCAATCTGTTCATAGTTCCCAAAAAAGAGGGAACGTTCAGACCAATCTTAGATCTCAAGATCTTAAACAAGTTTCTCAAGGTTCCATCGTTCAAGATGGAAACCATTCGAACTATTCTTCCTTCCATCCAGGAAGGTCAATTCATGACCACAGTGGATTTAAAGGATGCGTATCTACATATTCCTATCCACAAGGAACATCATCGGTGCCTAAGGTTCGCATTCCTGGACAAGCATTACCAGTTCGTGGCGCTTCCTTTCGGATTAGCCACTGCTCCAAGGATTTTCACAAAGGTACTAGGGTCCCTTCTAGCTGTGCTAAGACCAAGGGGCATTGCTGTAGTACCTTACTTGGACGACATTCTGATTCAAGCGTCGTCCCTTCCTCAAGCAAAGGCTCACACGGACATTGTCCTGGCCTTTCTCAGATCTCACGGATGGAAAGTGAACGTGGAAAAGAGTTCTCTATCTCCGTCAACAAGGGTTCCCTTCTTGGGAACAATAATAGACTCCTTAGAAATGAGGATTTTTCTGACAGAGGCCAGAAAAACAAAACTTCTAGACTCTTGTCGGATACTTCATTCCGTTCCTCTTCCTTCCATAGCGCAGTGCATGGAAGTGATCGGTTTGATGGTAGCGGCAATGGACATAGTTCCTTTTGCGCGCATTCATCTAAGACCATTACAACTGTGCATGCTCAGTCAGTGGAATGGGGACTATACAGACTTGTCTCCGAAGATACAAGTAAATCAGAGGACCAGAGACTCACTCCGTTGGTGGCTGTCCCTGGACAACCTGTCACAAGGGATGACATTCCGCAGACCGGAGTGGGTCATCGTCACGACAGACGCCAGTCTGATGGGCTGGGGCGCGGTCTGGGGATCCCTGAAAGCTCAGGGTCTTTGGTCTCGGGAAGAATCTCTTCTACCGATAAATATTCTGGAACTGAGAGCGATATTCAATGCTCTCAAGGCTTGGCCTCAGCTAGCGAGGGCCAAGTTCATACGGTTTCAATCAGACAACATGACAACTGTTGCGTACATCAACCATCAGGGGGGGAACAAGGAGTTCCCTAGCGATGGAAGAAGTGACCAAAATCATTCTATGGGCGGAGTCTCACTCCTGCCACCTGTCTGCTATCCACATCCCAGGAGTGGAATATTGGGAAGCGGATTTTCTGAGTCGTCAGACATTGCATCCGGGGGAGTGGGAACTCCATCCGGAAATCTTTGCCCAAGTCACTCAGCTGTGGGGCATTCCAGACATGGATCTGATGGCCTCTCGTCAGAACTTCAAAGTTCCTTGCTACGGGTCCAGATCCAGGGATCCCAAGGCGGCTCTAGTGGATGCACTAGTAGCACCTTGGACCTTCAAACTAGCTTATGTGTTCCCGCCGTTTCCTCTCATCCCCAGGCTGGTAGCCAGGATCAATCAGGAGAGGGCGTCGGTGATCTTGATAGCTCCTGCGTGGCCACGCAGGACTTGGTATGCAGATCTGGTGAATATGTCATCGGCTCCACCTTGGAAGCTACCTTTGAGACGAGACCTTCTTGTTCAGGGTCCGTTCGAACATCCGAATCTGGTTTCACTCCAGCTGACTGCTTGGAGATTGAACGCTTGATCTTATCGAAGCGAGGGTTCTCAGATTCTGTTATCGATACTCTTGTTCAGGCCAGAAAGCCTGTAACTAGAAAGATTTACCACAAAATTTGGAAAAAATATATCTGTTGGTGTGAATCTAAAGGATTCCCTTGGGACAAGGTTAAGATTCCTAAGATTCTATCCTTCCTTCAAGAAGGATTGGAAAAAGGATTATCTGCTAGTTCCCTGAAGGGACAGATTTCTGCCTTGTCTGTGTTACTTCACAAAAAGCTGGCAGCTGTGCCAGATGTTCAAGCCTTTGTTCAGGCTCTGGTTAGAATTAAGCCTGTTTACAAACCTTTGACTCCTCCTTGGAGTCTCAACTTAGTTCTTTCAGTTCTTCAGGGGGTTCCGTTTGAACCCTTACATTCCGTTGATATTAAGTTATTATCTTGGAAAGTTTTGTTTTTAGTTGCAATTTCTTCTGCTAGAAGAGTTTCAGAATTGTCTGCTCTGCAGTGTTCTCCTCCTTATCTGGTGTTCCATGCAGATAAGGTGGTTTTACGTACTAAACCTGGTTTTCTTCCAAAAGTTGTTTCTAACAAAAACATTAACCAGGAGATTATCGTACCTTCTCTGTGTCCGAAACCAGTTTCAAAGAAGGAACGTTTGTTGCACAATTTGGATGTTGTTCGCGCTCTAAAATTCTATTTAGATGCTACAAAGGATTTTAGACAAACATCTTCCTTGTTTGTTGTTTATTCCGGTTAAAGGAGAGGTCAAAAAGCAACTTCTACCTCTCTCTCTTTTTGGATTAAAAGCATCATCAGATTGGCTTACGAGACTGCCGGACGGCAGCCTCCCGAAAGAATCACGGCTCATTCCACTAGGGCTGTGGCTTCCACATGGGCCTTCAAGAACGAGGCTTCTGTTGATCAGATATGTAGGGCAGCGACTTGGTCTTCACTGCACACTTTTACCAAATTTTACAAGTTTGATACTTTTGCTTCTTCTGAGGCTATTTTTGGGAGAAAGGTTTTGCAAGCCGTGGTGCCTTCCATTTAGGTGACCTGATTTGCTCCCTCCCTTCATCCGTGTCCTAAAGCTTTGGTATTGGTTCCCACAAGTAAGGATGACGCTGTGGACCGGACACACCTATGTTGGAGAAAACAGAATTTATGTTTACCTGATAAATTACTTTCTCCAACGGTGTGTCCGGTCCACGGCCCGCCCTGGTTTTTTTAATCAGGTCTGATAATTTATTTTCTTTAACTACAGTCACCACGGTACCATATGGTTTCTCCTATGCTAATATTCCTCCTTAACGTCGGTCGAATGACTGGGGTAGGCGGAGCCTAGGAGGGATCATGTGACCAGCTTTGCTGGGCTCTTTGCCATTTCCTGTTGGGGAAGAGAATATCCCACAAGTAAGGATGACGCCGTGGACCGGACACACCGTTGGAGAAAGTAATTTATCAGGTAAACATAAATTCTGTTTTTCTGAGGTACTGGGTGAAAAAATGTTTTGGGCACTGTTTTTTTCCACTTGGCAGTCGTTTTATTTAATTTAAGACAGTTTACTGATCTCCCTCACTGTTGTGTGTGAGGGGGAGGGGCTTATTTTGGCGCTTTTGCTACGCATAAAAAAATTCAGTCAGAAGTCTCTTGTCTTCCCTGCATGATCCGGTTCGTCTCTACAGAGCTCAGGGGTCTTCAAAACTTATTTTGAGGGAGGTAATCACTCACAGCAGAGCTGTGAGGTTGTAGCTGACTGTGATAAAAAACGTTTATTTCTGTACTTTTTTTCTGCTATCAGGGTTAGTTATCCATTGCTAATGGGGGCAATCCTTTGCTAAAATTGTGTATTTACCGTAAAAGATTGATGTTATAGTTTGTTCTCAACTGTCATAACCTTTTTCTGTGCTTCTTAAAGGCACAGTACGTTTTCATATTATTGTAAATTACTTTGAAAAGTATTTCCAAGTTGCTAGTTTAATTGCTAGTGTGTTAAACATGTCTGACTCAGAGGAATATCTCTGTGCTATATGTGCTAAAGCCAAAGTGGAGCCCAATAGAAATTTATGTACTAATTGCATTGATGCTACTTTAAATAAAAGTCAATCTGTACAAATTGAACATATTTCACCAAACAACGAGGGGAGAGTTATGCCGACTAACTCGCCTCACGTGTCAGTACCTGCATCTCCCGCTCGGGAGGTGCGTGATATTGTAGCGCCGAGTACATCAGGGCGGCCATTACAAATCACATTACAGGATATGGCTAATGTTATGACTGAAGTTTTGGCTAAATTACCAGAACTAAGAGGTAAGCGTGATCACTCTGG
The DNA here is from genome assembly GCF_027579735.1 of Bombina bombina. NCBI lineage: Eukaryota > Metazoa > Chordata > Amphibia > Anura > Bombinatoridae > Bombina > Bombina bombina. The sequence continues at coordinate 72,970,977 of NC_069504.1, read as the reverse complement.
GGTGAGAACAGAGTGCGCTGTTGATAATAGGGCCATGTCTGATACTGCGTCACAGTATGCTGAACATGAGGACGGAGAGCTTCAATCAGCAGGTGACGGTTCTGATCCCAATAGAATGGATTCAGACATTTCTAATTTTAAGTTTAAACTCGAAAACCTCCGTGTACTGTTAGGGGAGGTTTTAGCAGCTCTAAATGATTGTAACACCGTTGCAATCCCAGAGAAATTATGTAGGCTGGATAGATACTATGCGGTACCGGCGAGTACTGACGTATTTCCTATACCTAAGAGGCTTACAGAGATAATTGCTAAGGAGTGGGATAGGCCCGGTGTACCCTTTTCCCCCCCTCCTGTGTTTAGAAAAATGTTTCCAATAGACGCCACCACACGGGACTTATGGCAGACGGTCCCTAAGGTGGAGGGAGCGGTTTCTACTCTGGCTAAGCGTACCACTATCCCGGTGGAGGATAGCTGTGCCTTTTCAGATCCAATGGATAAAAAATTAGAGGGTTACCTTAAGAAAATGTTTGTTCAACAAGGTTTTATATTGCAACCCCTTGCATGTATTGCGTCTGTCACGGCCGCGGCCGCTTTTTGGTCCGAGTCCCTGGAAGAGACTCTTGACTCAATAACTATAGATGAGATTTCAAACAAGCTTAAGACACTTAAGCTAGCTAATTCATTTATTTCGGATGCCGTAGTACATTTAACTAAACTTACGGCCAAGAATTCCGGATTCGCCATTCAGGCACGCAGAGCACTGTGGCTAAAATCCTGGTCAGCTGACGTTACTTCTAAATCTAAATTACTTAACATACCTTTCAAAGGGCAGACCTTATTCGGGCCCGGGTTGAAAGAAATTATCGCTGACATTACAGGAGGTAAGGGCCATGCCCTGCCTCAAGACAAAGCCAAACCTAAGGCTAGACAGTCTAATTTTCGTTCCTTTCGGAATTCCAAAGCAGGAGCAGCGTCAACTTCCTCTGCACCAAAACAGGAAGGAGCTGTTGCTCGCTACAGACAAGGCTGGAGACCTAACCAGTCCTGGAACAAGGGCAAGCAGGCCAGAAAACCTGCTGCTGCCCCTAAGACAGCATGAATTGAGGGCCCCCGATCCGGGAACGGATCTAGTGGGGGGCAGACTTTCTCTCTTCGCCCAGGCTTGGGCAAGAGATGTCCAGGATCCCTGGGCGTTAGAGATCATATCTCAGGGATACCTTCTTGACTTCAAATCCTCTCCCCCAAAAGGGAGATTTCATATGTCAAGGTTGTCAACAAACCAAATAAAGAAAGAGGCGTTTCTACGCTGTGTACAAGATCTTTTACTAATGGGAGTGATCCATCCGGTTCCGCGGTCGGAACAAGGACAAGGGTTTTACTCAAATCTGTTTGTGGTTCCCAAAAAAGAGGGAACTTTCAGGCCAATCCTGGATTTAAAAATCCTAAACAAATTCCTAAGAGTTCCATCGTTCAAAATGGAAACTATTCGGACAATCTTACCCATGATCCAAAAGGGTCAGTACATGACCACAGTGGATTTAAAGGATGCTTACCTTCACATACCGATTCACAGAGATCATTACCGGTATCTAAGGTTTGCCTTCCTAGACAGGCATTACCAGTTTGTAGCTCTTCCATTCGGATTGGCTACGGCTCCAAGAATCTTCACGAAGGTTCTGGGTGCTCTTCTGGCGGTACTAAGACCGCGAGGAATTTCGGTAGCTCCGTACCTAGACGACATTCTGATACAAGCTTCAAGCTTTCAAACTGCCAAGTCTCATACAGAGTTAGTACTGGCATTTCTAAGGTCGCATGGATGGAAGGTGAACGAAAAGAAGAGTTCTCTCTTTCCACTCACAAGAGTTCCCTTCTTGGGGACTCTTATAGATTCTGTAGAAATGAAGATTTACCTGACAGAAGACAGGTTAACAAAGCTTCAAAATGCATGCCGTGTCCTTCATTCCATTCAACACCCGTCAGTAGCTCAATGCATGGAGGTGATCGGCTTAATGGTAGCGGCAATGGACATAGTACCCTTTGCACGCCTACATCTCAGACTGCTGCAATTGTGCATGCTAAGTCAGTGGAATGGGGATTACTCAGACTTGTCCCCTACTCTGAATCTGGATCAAGAGACCAGAAATTCTCTTCTATGGTGGTTTTCTCGGCCACATCTGTCCAGGGGGATGCCATTCAGCAGGCCGGACTGGACAATTGTAACAACAGACGCCAGCCTACTAGGTTGGGGCGCTGTCTGGAATTCTCTGAAGGCTCAGGGACAATGGAATCAGGAGGAGAGTCTCCTACCAATAAACATTCTGGAATTGAGAGCAGTTCTCAATGCCCTTCTGGCTTGGCCCCAGTTAACAACTCGGGGGTTCATCAGGTTTCAGTCGGACAACATCACGACTGTAGCTTACATCAACCATCAGGGAGGGACAAGAAGCTCCCTAGCAATGATGGAAGTATCAAAGATAATTCGCTGGGCAGAGTCTCACTCTTGCCACCTGTCAGCAATCCACATCCCGGGAGTGGAGAACTGGGAGGCGGATTTCCTAAGTCGTCAGACTTTTCATCCGGGGGAGTGGGAACTTCATCCGGAGGTCTTTGCCCAAATACTTCGACGTTGGGGCAAACCAGAGATAGATCTCATGGCGTCTCGACAGAACGCCAAGCTTCCTCGTTACGGGTCCAGATCCAGGGATCCGGGAGCGGTTCTGATAGATGCTTTGACAGCACCTTGGACCTTCGGGATGGTTTATGTGTTTCCACCCTTCTCGATGCTTCCTCGATTGATTGCCAGAATCAAACAGGAGAGAGCATCAGTGATTCTAATAGCGCCTGCATGGCCACGCAGGACTTGGTATGCAGATCTAGTGGACATGTCATCCTGTCCACCTTGGTCTCTACCTTTGAAACAGGACCTTCTGATCCAGGGTCCCTTCAAACATCAAAATCTAATTTCTCTGAAGCTGACTGCTTGGAAATTGAACGCTTGATTTTATCAAAACGTGGTTTTTCTGAGTCAGTTATTGATACCTTAATACAGGCTAGGAAGCCTGTTACCAGAAAGATTTACCATAAGATATGGCGCAAATACTTATATTGGTGCGAATCCAAGAGTTACTCATGGAGTAAGGTTAGGATTCCGAGGATATTGTCTTTTCTACAAGAGGGTTTAGAAAAGGGTTTATCCGCTAGTTCCTTAAAGGGACAGATTTCAGCTCTGTCCATTCTTTTACACAAACGTCTGTCAGAAGTTCCGGACGTTCAAGCTTTTTGTCAGGCTTTAGCTAGGATCAAGCCTGTGTTTAAAACTGTTGCTCCACCATGGAGTTTGAACTTAGTTCTTAATGTTTTACAGGGTGTTCCGTTTGAACCCCTTCATTCCATTGATATCAAGCTGTTATCTTGGAAAGTTCTGTTTTTAATGGCGATTTCCTCGGCTCGAAGAGTCTCTGAGTTATCTGCCTTACATTGTGATTCTCCTTATCTGATTTTTCATTCAGACAAGGTAGTTCTGCGTACTAAACCTGGGTTCCTACCTAAGGTGGTCACTAACAGGAATATCAATCAAGAGATTGTGGTTCCATCTTTGTGTCCTAATCCTTCTTCGAAAAAAGGAACGTCTGCTACACAATCTAGATGTAGTCCGTGCCCTGAAATTTTATCTACAGGCAACTAAGGATTTTCGACAAACGTCTTCCTTGTTTGTCGTTTATTCTGGTCAGAGGAGAGGTCAAAAAGCTTCGGCTACCTCTCTCTCTTTTTGGCTTCGTAGCATAATACGGTTAGCCTATGAGACTGCTGGACAGCAGCCTCCTGAAAGAATTACAGCACATTCTACTAGAGCTGTGGCTTCCACTTGGGCCTTTAAGAATGAGGCTTCTGTTGAACAGATTTGCAAGGCTGCAACTTGGTCTTCTCTTCATACTTTTTCCAAATTTTACAAATTTGACACTTTTGCTTCTTCGGAGGCTGTTTTTGGGAGAAAGGTTCTTCAGGCAGTGGTTCCTTCCGTATAAAGAGCCTGCCTGTCCCTCCCGTCATCCGTGTACTTTAGCTTTGGTATTGGTATCCCAGAAGTAATGATGACCCGTGGACTGACCACACTTAACAGGAGAAAACAAAATTTATGCTTACCTGATAAATTCCTTTCTCCTGTAGTGTGGTCAGTCCACGGCCCGCCCTGTTTTTTATGGCAGGTCTATAAAAATTTTTAAATTATACTCCAGTCACCACTGCACCCTTTGGCTTCTCCTTTCTCGTTGGTTCTTGGTCGAATGACTGGGTGTGACGTAGAGGGGAGGAGCTCTATAGCAGCTCTGCTGGGTGAATCCTCTTGCACTTCCTGTTGGGGAGGAGTTAATATCCCAGAAGTAATGATGACCCGTGGACTGACCACACTACAGGAGAAAGGAATTTATCAGGTAAGCATAAATTTTGTTTTCTCAGTGTGAAATGTTGCAGACCTCCCAGGTGAAATGTGGACTTTTCCACCATTCCCCTTGGCTTGGTTGAGATGCGGTTACTGATTTAGATCCTTGGTATTGTGCTTGCACTGCCTAGGGTGGGCTCATCTACTAAAGCAAGTTTATGCAGCTTAGGTAAGCCCAGTGGACGGAGGGTCGAGAGTTAAATACCAGCGCCTTCATAGCCCACCGTCTATTTGTCTGAGGATATATATTTGTACACCATACACCTTATACTAGTAAATTATAGCAATTTTGGGCACTTTTAGCCCAAAGCTTGGGGTGTCTTTTGCCTCCTCCTAGTGGTCAGGAGGAAAATATTACCACACGTGAAGACTCGTGGACTCTCACCATCCTGAAAGAAGTGAATTTATCAGGTAAGCATACATTTTTTCTTCTGAGTTAAGAACATAGGAATTTGAAGTATTCCTAATGCACCTTCTTCGACTTTAGCGCATTTGGCACTTTGCAAGATTCTATTGTTGCTTGTATGTAACATTATTACTGTTGTTTGGGTGTGTGTTTTTTCTTCATTTTGATATATTCACTGACATTTACAAAGAATTTGAAGAAAATGTATAAAAATCAGAAGGAAAGTAAAAACAAGTGTTTGTACAGAGCAAGAAGAATCCTGCTACGAGATACGCGCTGTAGCATTGTATGCTGGGTGCGTTTCACGCCCTGCAGTGTGTTAGTCTTTTTATCCTGCAACTTGCTGATATTACAATAATCTTCCTTTACAGCTTTGAATTCCAGATAAAATATTTAAGCTTTGAGATATATTCTAGGAACTATGCAAACTAAAGTGTTTTTTTTAGTGTTCTGTCAGGATTTTTTTTTTTAAATAAAGAGACATTGTAGTGCAAAACATATAAATGCTCTTATTCATTACTATTTGCCATGGACATCGGTGTTTAACCTGCTGGAAAGGTGCTTTACATGCAGGTAATATCCAGCTTGTGAGTCACAAGCACTGTAGCTCCTGAGCTGAAGACAGCGGGTGATTAGCGGGTTTGTGCAGCTGCCATTGCTAATTGGCTCACTGGCTGTTTTCTACAAAGGAACAGCAGTTCTCTGCGGCTTCAAAAAGGGGCTATTTGTCTTATCTGTGTGGGAGGAATATGCAGTGTGCTGCAAGACAACACTATTCATGTTCCTCCCTGCACCATGTGTAACTCATAACTGTCCAGGAAAACATAGCCTAGGATATCCTTTTTGTGGGGGTTAAGCGCTTAATGTTCCACAGCGAATAGTGCAAAAGATATCTAAGATTTGAATGTTGGGAAACGCAATTAAATGTGTGTATTTTATTCTCTAGAAGGCACAATATAGACACACAGTGTATCTGGCGAAAGATTACAAAAAACAAACAAAAGTAGTTCTTGGTGCAGCCTTTTTTGTTTGCATGTAGGTGATTGTGCTTTGGGGACGTGCATATGATTGTTCTGTCCTATAATAGCCTGTTCAGTAGTTCAGTATGTTTCAGTAGTCACAATGCAAAGAGTACTCTGAATTATAGGGACCCGGAAGTCATTTTGTGTATACATGCGTGTGTGTATATATATATATATATATATATATATATATATATATATATATATATATATATATATATATATATATATATATATATATATATACACAGATAGCCCTCAGTTTATGCCGGGGTTAGGTTCCAGAAGGAATGGTTGTAAATCGAAACTGTTGTAAATTGAAACCCAGTTTATAATGTAAGTCAATGGGAAGTGAGGGAGTTAGGTTCCAGGTCCCTCTCAAAATTGTCATAAGTAACACCTAATACATTATTTTTAAAGCTTTGAAATGAAGACTTTAAATGCTAAACAGCATTATAAACCTAATAAAATAATCACTAAACACATAATATATAATTAAACTAAGTTAAATGAACAAAAACATTTGCTAAACAGCATTATAAACCTAATGAAATAATCACACAACACAGACTTCACTTGCATTTTTCTGCAAACAGTTATTTCTATGCATTCTAATCTGGACTAATTTATAGACAGGAAGATCTTGTTCCTTTGAAGTCTGCTCGATATCTCAGGTCTGGTTAAACTGATTAATTTCAGCTTGCTTGGCTTTGCTGCAACACAAGCGGACAGCTCCACCTACTGGCTATTTTAATCAATGCACTGCTTCTTAATACTTTTCAATAGCAGTCACATGACTGGAAAAAAAGGTTGTTATTCTGAAACAGTGTAAATTGAACCGTTGTAAACCGAGGGCCACCTGTATATATATATAATCAGCAGCTAAGCTCTGCTTTGCTTACAAAATAACATTTCTTAAAGAGACACAAAGAAACAATAATTAGAGATATGAAACCCAAAACTGTTCCTTTGTGATTCAGATAAACCAAACAACTTTGCAATTCACTTCTTTTTTTCTAATTTGCATACTCCTCTGGCTATCCTTTTTTAAATATCGTACCTATAAAGGCTCAGGAGCTGGGAGCTAGCTGCTGATTGGTGGCTGCACCTTTATGCCTCTTGTGATTGGCTCACCAATGTGTTCAGCTAGCTCCTAGTAGTGCATTGCTGCTCCTTCAGGAAAAGATACAAGAGATTGAAGCAAAATGTATAATAGAAATAAATTGTAAAGTTATTTATAAATGTATGCTTTATCTGAATCATGAAAGAAATATTGAGTTTCATGTCCCTTTAAGTACTCTAATCAGCTGTATCCGTTTGTTATCACACTGTTGATTGCCTATAAATGTGTGTTTAACCTTCACAAAGAGTTAAACACATACTTAATACAGAATCTGTGAAAAAGATCACAAAGAAGAGGGCGCCTCCTAGTGCAGTACTAAAATGATAAAAATATAAATCAGATCTTGGATTGAAATGATACTCACAAGGGTGGCAGCACCAGGTGGGCTAAGTGACACAAGCTGGGGACTCACAGTGGCCCAGCAACACTGATCCGATAAACGGATATCAGGGTACAGGAACTCCAGGTGATAGGAATAGCAAATCAGGCTCAGGCTTCCATATAGTAAAACATATATTTATTATAAAATAGTATAAAAACAATGGGTATTATGTTCACCCAAAGTGGATAAAAACAATTGTAATAACAGATTGCAACGCGTTTCTCAGCTTGTCTAGCTGTTTCCTCAGGCATCTGTAAACATTATGGAAGCTCTGGCATTTGTACCCAGTCTAGAAATCATAAGCTCCTCCCTAAACCTGATTATTCAGGTGTGACCAATTAACAAACTACATCTGTCTCAAATGTCTAACCATACCCTAAATATAGATACACATACATATTATTACATAAAGGCAATATCAAAAGATCATTTTCCAATGAGTACCCAAAATATCAAACCAAAAACAATAAAAGTCCCTCTATTGTCATATACTGTGATCGACCTCACTAATGATTACATACTGCTCGACATTAGCCTTATGTAATTAAGGGCCAAAAACACCTTGATCTTGATCATATATGCTTATACATATTACTTATTAATTCCCCTCTCTTTGTGCAAGTCAGTGTTTCCCTATTTATTACAATATATAAATAAATATGTAGCATATATTGCTTTTTACCAGCATATATTTAATCAGTTGTGCACTTATGTTTGTGCAACTGTCTTCGGTAGTAGATTTGATGATATTACAATTGTG